>NC_090247.1:64270338-64347838 GCF_037325665.1 Littorina saxatilis
ACCATAGCCGCTACACCACATCACAACGCCAAAGTTCTCGGTGGATCTTTTTCAAATTTGGACACCGTATTCAGCTACACCCCGGACACAATATCATCGATGAGATATTTCAACACGTGCTCTCAGCGCGCAGCGCTGAACTTATTTTGGTTTTTGTGTTCATTTCACCATTATAAGTAACTCTTCCTTATCTTCTCATCTTCTCCAGGTTTTCAGCGTTTACCTCCCTTCCTTCGTATGGTGCACTATAGTTTGAGGGAGGCATCTTCGGATATTCCCGTTCTGTTACTATTTTTAGAAGGTCACCGCAGTGTCCAGAACGTAAATTGGACCCGTAAATTATCCTCACTGTAAAAGTGCAAAGGTCGAATCAATTTATAGCCACGCGAAAAATACACTGTCATCTATCTCTCTATAGATATGGCTTCTCTGTGTTTGTGTGTGTGTGTGTTTTTATGTGAGCAACACCTGTGCATTGTTCAGTTCTGTTTGTGATGTGGTCTGGCGGCTTTTGTGTAATTTTATGTACTGGCCTTCCTTTCAGAAGCCATAACAGTTCAAAAGGGCTTAGAGATAAGCTCTAAATTGCTCAGTCCTGTTTGAGTGGAGTTCGCCTCCAAAGGTGATTAACACGGTTACATTCGTCGACAAGGATGGGACTCGATATGGTCAGGAATGGCATTATGGCCACTGAATCATTTTCGTGCTGTTCCCATTCCACGAATCTGGGAGGGACCTAAGCTTGGCGGGTCCATTGTTCGGACCCGGCGAAGCCGGCGTACGGCTCTAAGTACTTCTTCCCGGCGAAGCCGGCTACCCGGCGAAGCGGGTATTCATTCTAGTTATTACATACACTCAGATAGACGCGCGCTCAGAGCAAACACAACAAGTCGCGTAAGGCGAAAATACAATATTTAGTCAAGTAGCTGTCGAACTCACAGAATGAAACTGAACGCAATGCCATTTTTCAGCAAGACCGTATACTCGTAGCATCCTCAGTCCACTGCTCATGGCAAAGGCAGTGAAATTGACAAGAAGAGCGGGGTAGTAGTTGCGCTAAGAAGGATAGCACGCTTTTCTGTACCTCTCTTTGTTTTAACTTTCTGAGCGTGTTTTTAATCCAAACATATCATATCTATATGTATTTGGACTCATGAACCGACAAGGAATAAGATGAAAGTGTTTTTAAATTGATTTCGACAATTTAATTTTGATAAACAAATTTATATATTTAATTTTCAGAGCTTGTTTTTAATCCGAATATAACATATTTATATGTTTTTGGAATCAGCAAATGATGGAGAATAAGATAAACGTAAATTTGGATCGTTTTATAAATTGTTATTTTTTTTTACAATTTTCAGATTTTTAATGACCAAAGTCATTAATTAATTTTTAAGCCACCAAGCTGAAATGCAATACCGAAGTCCGGGCTTCGTCGAAGATTACTTGACCAAAATTTCAACCAATTTGGTTGAAAAATGAGGGCGTGACAGTGCCGCCTCAACTTTCACGAAAAGCCGGATATGACGTCATCAAAGACATTTATCAAAAAAATGAAAAAAACGTTCGGGGATTTCATACCCAGGAACTCTCATGTCAAATTTCATAAAGATCGGTCCAGTAGTTTAGTCTGAATCGCTCTACACACACACACACACACACACACACACACAGACACACAGACGCACATACACCACGACCCTCGTTTCGAAAAACAAGTCGCGTAAGGCGAAAATACAACATTTAGTCAAGTAGCTGTCGAACTCACAGAATGAAACTGAACGCAATGCAACGCAGCAAGACCGTATACTCATAGCATCGTCAGTCCACTGCTCACGGCAAAGGCAGTTAAATTGACAAGAAGAGCGGGGTAGTAGTTGCGCTGAAAATGATAGCACGCTTTTCTGTACCTCTCTTCGTTTTAACTTTCTGAGCGTGTTTGTAATCCAAACATATCATATCTATATGGTTTTGGAATCAGGAACCGACAAGGAATAAGATGAAAGTGTTTTTAAATTGATTTCGACAAATTAATTTTGATAATAATTTTTATATATTTAATTTTCAGAGCTTGTTTTTAATCCAAATATAACATATTTATATGTTTTTGGAATCAGCAATTGATGGAAAATAAGCTGAACATAAATTTGGATCGTTTTATAAAAAAAAATATTTTTTTTACAATTTTCAGATTTTTAATGACTAAAGTCATTAATTAATTTTTAATCCACCAAGCTAAAATGCAATACCGAAGTCCGGGCTTCGTCGAAGATTACTTGACCAAAATTTCAACCAATTTGGTTGAAAAATGAGGGCGTGACAGTGCCGCCTCAACTTTCACGAAAAGCCGGATATGACGTCATCAAAGACATTTATCAAAAAAATGAAAAAAACGTATGGGGATATCATTCCCAGGAACTCTCATGTCAAATTTCATAAAGATCGGTCCATTAGTGTAGTCTGAATCGCTCTACACACACACACACAGACAAACACACACACGCACGCACGCACAAACACCACGACCCTCGTCTCGATTCCCCCCTCTACGTTAAAACATTTAGTCAAAACTTGACTAAATGTAAAAACAACACCTCACTAGCAAACATAGTTATGCAGACGCTCATGCGCGCTTCGCAGAGCAAGGACGAACTAGCATCTTGATAGTCTCGCCCACCTAGAGTTCTTCTCTGTCTCTTTTGAGAATGCTCTCTGCTCTTTGTTTGTCTGGTTTTGTGTGTGTCCATGTGTTTGTGTGTATACGCGTGTCTGTGTGTGGTGGGGGAGGGGTGGGTCCCACGCGTTGGCCATGACGATACACTATTTGGCAGTTGTTCATTTAAGGCAATCTTCGCTTACGACGTTTCGGACATGTTTTCGGCGACCATACTTTATTCGTTGCCCACTGGATGCTTCGCGTAGCTACTGAATCTAGGGGTCCTTTACGTCCTCACATGAAATTTTCCTTTTAGGGACGTGAGTTGATGATACGCTAAAAAAAAAATTAAAAAAATTAAAAAAAAAGGAGAGAAAGAAAAGGGCAAGACCAAGCAAGCCCGACCGTGATAGGACCCCGACCCCGCTCTCCATGAGTAAGGGATGGGGGGTGGGGCAATAAGAAATATACGTTAAGATCCTTGTATGAGGAATATTAATATTGTTTCATTTATATGCGTTGACTTCCTGGGAGAAGGGCCATTAAAAACATGGATTTTAATTCAATTTTAGTTTCGTTAAAAAAAGATAAAAATCAGGACCACCCGTCAAGAGGTTTAAGGTGTTACGAGTGTCTTCGGGTTGCGGTTCTTGCTAATGTTTATACTCACTGAGTTACTTCCCTTGGATCTGGATCTGGATCTGGATCTGGATAACCCGCCTGGGTTGGTGGTTTGCGGGTGCGAATGCGTATACGCACGGTTCGGTGTGCTTTCGCGAAAGGGTGTGTCATATGCACGGCTAGAACTAAGATACTTCTTGATTTCAGTAAATAGTTTCATTACATGTCAACTAGTTCGTTTTTAAATGATTTTTTAGAGATCGCCAAATGGTATTGTGTGAATAACATCATTCGATCGATTGTACGCACGGCGCCGTGCTTCTAGTAGCTCAGTCCATTCCTTCTTTCCGGTGTGGAAACAGACGTGTTTCTGGCGAAAGAATCGGCGTTTTCAACTCGTCTTCATATTCATTCGGACTAGAACAACGAAATATAAATTTCTTGTAAAAAAAATCCCGAGCCTTGCGACTCTGGTAGTCATTTTCTTACGCGAAGCGGCCTTTGGTAGGTACGACAGTTTTAGTCACCCAAGTATATATCTAAAACGCACGTGGACGAGTTTTCAATGGCGTATTTGAAGTCTGTGAATGTTGTGATTACAAATCATTTCGGGGCACCCCTCAGTCTATACGTACAGACAAACAAATTGCATGGAACGAAAGTTGAGAGGCTGGACTGTAAGTTGTTGTTTTGACTTCTACAAATTTCGCAGGTCTTTTATGAAAAACAGACTCAAAATTGCATTGTTCACGCAAGTGTAGATGACGAGACTATCGAAGGAATGGAATACACTTGCCTATACAGATATAAAAGACAGACACTGTCTATTTATATCTATGACTTACCCTAGCCCATATGTTAGAATAAAGAACATACTTTGCTCTTTTGAATGATGTATGATTTGGCACTGTACACAGGATTTTAGACCTGCCCCCGAAGTGATTTTTCCATAAACCCGTCAAAATGCTCACTCTGTTTTGGCCGTAAAAAGCGCCCAAATGAAGTCAATTTCTAACCTGTGTCGTGTGTTCGAAGGAGTACATCTCAGCGATGCCATTGCCTTGCAACCTCAAAGAAATATATTTTAATAACCCGCTAAATGAACGGTTTTTTAGTGTGAAATAAAAGCCGGAGATTTGCTTCGTTTCTTTGCTGCGACACAAAACCAAAACCAACTGTAGTATCTGCGGTAACATTATGAGTTCGTTTTCGACATTGCAGTGAAGTTGCGTGGATCTTCGACGATTCCCGTTCGGTTTAATGTGGATAGAGCTTTGATTGGATGTAACTGCTTTGAAAAGTTACAACATGAGTCCTTGGGATCGGCGATGTTTTTTCGGTAAACTTCTTCGAATCCTTGACTTTACTTTTGACTTGAACAGATCCAGATCGGCTGGGGCTGTTGATCGCCTACACAGATCTATACCGAGAGGCATAAATTCCGCAAACTGATCTTTAAAAAATCACAAAAAATCAACTCAGTGGTGAATGTTTTCAATGTTTGAATATTTTATTTATTGGCCATTTTAGTGTTTAAAAACCTTCGCTTTATTGATTTTAATAGAACATCATGAAATGACAATTTTTCATAAAAAGTGACTGAGTCCAAGCGCAATGATTTCGAAAAACGTTCAGTGTTCATCACGTTCAATGCTTTGGCCAGCTCTAAGCATCCCAATCGCTTGCTGTCTCTCTCCTTCATCAAGTCGTGGCATGATTGCGATATCTGATACAGCCAAACAGCCAGTTGCATTGTATAGGGCCACACACTATCTTTTTTACGTTATTGTCTCCCGTTCAGCCCATTGTCTTTATTAGCACAGTGAGCTGTGGCTGGATCAGCAATACTGCAAAGCGCACGCTGACAGCGTGAAACATTTGCTCCGACACTCAAGATGTCAACTACAAATTACAGTTTCAATCTGATTTTCGTTTGAGAGCAAAATCGTTCAATGCACTATTTGCAGAATTTATGCCTTTCAGTATATATGAAGATGACTCGACACGGCGAACCGCCGAATCCGTGCCCTCTCGTCGGTCCTACCCCCAAATCCCTTACCAGCCTCAGACCCCACCTCACCATTCTAACCTCACTGGCGTACTATACATGTGTGATTATCCCTTCCTCATGAAAGAGAAAGTGGAGAAAGGGGAAAAATGAAGAAATGTGGTTTTTTTGACACATTTTTCTAAGTCCAAAAAAGATGAGAAATATTCATAACAAATTCAGTTTTGGGTCTTTTTCAAATCTGTTTGATGCATCTTTTCTGTGACCATTGTGGCTATGCACTGACACACAAATAAGTGGAGAAAAGGGAGAAATGAAGATTTTTCTTACTGCACAACAGTCAGGGATTAGTGTTACATGTTTACATGTACATTGTCAAGAGGTCAAAACAAATTTTAAAAGCTGTTGAACACTGCACTAGTGTTGCTCTAATCAAGGCGAGTCTGGAACAATAGGTCCACCCCACCAAAAAGTGAACATGGAATTAGTTATGATTTTTTGGCTTGGGTACGGCCAAGTGAACAAGGTAGGAAAGGTTAGAAATAGTCATAACAAGTTCACTTTTGGGTCTTTTTCAAATCTGTTTGCTGCATCTTTTCTGTGACCATTGTGGCTATGCACTGACACTCAAAAAGGTGGAGAAAGGGGAAAAATGAAGATTTTTTTCTTACTACACAACAGTCAGGGATTGTTGACATGTACATTGTCAAGAGGTCAAAACAAATTTTAAAAGCTGTTGGACACTGCACTAGTGTTGCTCTAATCAAGGCGAGTCTGGAACAATAGGTCCACCCCACCAAAAAGTCAACATGGAATTAGTTATGATTTTTTTTGCCTTTTTGCTTGGGTACGGCCAAGTCAAAAAGGTGAGAGGGGTTACAAATAGTCATAACAAGTTCAGTTTGGGGTCTTTTTCAAATCTGTTTGCTGCATCTTGTCTGTGACCATTGTGGCTATGCACTCAAAGTCAAAAAAGTGCAGAAAGGTGACAAATGAAGATTTTTCCTTCTTTCAAGACAATGTGTGATTTGGCACATTTTGCCTCAGTCTTTATCAAGAGCCTGTCTAACACACTTTGAAGCTGTTAGAGACTGCAGTAGTGTTCCTTACATCAAGGCGAGTGCACAATGGTGCATTTCGAACCCCACCCCCTAATATTCACTTTAATATCAATAAATCAATAGATATTCAGTCACAGTTTAACTAACTCATTCACCCTCATCACTCACTCATCCATCCATCACAACAACACTGTTTGATGCACAAACTGCCTGCCTTCCGCACTGGGAAGCCGCTTCGCTTCGCAACAACAACAACACTGAAAACTCGCCGGGAAATACCCCCACCACACGTGTCACACGTGTGCTTGTTTCTTCCGACTAATATCAATTTTGGAGAAAAAAAAGGACAAAACTGGATGAAAAATTCTACGGCCCCAGCAATCTCATTACTCTGAAAGTGGAACCGGAAGTGGCTGGTCCTCAGGTTTCAAAGTTGACCGATATTCCCACTAAAGTGACCTAGATCCAAAGCCAGCCATCCATTAGAATGTAGGTCCGTGCTCCCACAGTCCAATGCCGCGAATTGTTGTTACAGCCCCTGACTTTTTTATGTACGGAATCCGGTAGTCTTTTTGTTGTTGTTAAATAATTATATTGCCAAACGTTATGACATTTTGAGATAATTGAACAAGTTTCAATACACATTGGCTGAGCACCTGTGTGCTCAAAGGAAATGTCGCTTGTTTTTATCAAAAACTAATTTTCAATGGTCATTCGTGCAAACCGTCACACAAACATGCGTGCCTCTGTGAGTATGCGTGTGGCTGCTTTCATAGTTAGGGTGCAGGCGTTTTAATCATTTACCCCACACCAAAAGCCCCCCCCCCCCACACCAACCCCCCCCCCCCCCACACACACACACACACCCCGATACCTGTCAAATTCCCTCAGAATGCATGAACAATTCCGTTACCTCAGATCATCACCAGGAAAAATTCCTCCGCATCCAAAATATCAGGACTTTAGATATCAGATACCGACTTTATGTAATGCGCTTCAAAATCATATTCGCAAAGAGAGAGAGAGAGAGAGAGAGAGAGAGAGAGAGAGAGAGAGAGAGAGAGAGAGAGAGAGAGAGAGAGAGAGAGAGAGAGAGAGAGAGAGAGAGAGAGAGCTGGACACGAAGAAGGGAAGCTACAATCGCCCCAGGCCATATATATTGTATACGTGTGTGTGTGTGTGTGTGGTGTGCGATTCATAGAAATTTACTGGACAGATCTTCATGAAACTTTGCACACAAATGTTCCGACCCCCAACCCTTCACCCTGATTCAAACTCATGTATCACAAGTCCAGCGCTCCCAAATTATTTCTTTTTATCATTATTGTCAGTCAAGATAATGGGGGTGGGGTTGGTACAAGAATAATTGTGAAGCAGACAATAAGGCAACAACTTATTTTGTTTACAGGTATTGTATATGTATACAGTGAACTTAGCTGTGTTCAAGTTTAGTTATGTTTCTGTCGAGCGAATTTTTTTAAATACGTTTTTACTACTAAAGGAGTGATAATTTTATGTGTACGCCCTCGAGAAACCTCGATCATTTTCTAAAAATGCACGTTGATAAGTACCGGTTTATACTCTCCATTCATTTATATACACAAACTAATGTTTCATTTATTATTTGTAGAGCTAAATATGTCAGTCGGGATCATGTTAAGAATCGCAGTGTTTTTCGCAAAATCGTACTTGACAACCCCCAGTAAAAAAATTCTAAAACAAAAGTTAATACGTCAACCTCTTTTTTTCTTTGCACAGATGTGTCCATATTGCTTAGAGGAACCTGTGCACAAAATGTGTAGTGTTTCTTTCACGCGATTTGAACACACAAGTAACCCCTTAAGAATCGCAGTGTTTTTCGCAAAATTGTACTTGACAACCCCCGGTAAAAAAATTCTAAAAAAAAAATTAATACGTCGACCCCCTTTTTTCTTTGCACAGATGTGTCCATATTGCTTAGAGGAACCTGTGCACAAAATGTGTAATGTTTCTTTCACGCGAATTTTTTTTAAATACGTTTTTACTACTAAAGGAGTGATAATTTTATGTGTACGCCCTCGATAAACCTCGATCATTTTCTGAAAATGCACGTTGATAAGTACCGATTTATGATAAAGTTATACTCTCCATTCATTTATATACACAAACTAATGTCTCATTTATTATTTGTAGAGCTAAATATGTCAGTTGGGATCATGTTAAAAATCGCAGTGTTTTTCGCAAAATCGTACTTGACAACCCCCAGTAAAAAAATTCTAAAAAAAAAGTTAATACGTCGACCCCCTTTTTTCTTTGCACAGATGTGTCCATATTGCTTAAAGGAACCTGTGCACAAAATGTGTAATGTTTCTTTCACGCGATTTGAACACACAGTAACTACATTGTGAGAATAATATAAAGAACATGCGCAAACACGTAATACTGATCTTCTAGTAACATTTGGACACATCATTTCATTTACTATGTACATTAAGGGAAAAGTCTGGGTTGTGGCACTCGATCACTAGGTGGGGCACTGCCCTTCGCTCCCTGTTACCCGAGCGCCAACAACCATTTATAGGAAGAGGTACAATAGCGTTTTAGTTTTAAAAACAACAGGATATGTCAGAGTTGTAGATTACTTTTGTGAAGAACGAGACATGGTCGAGGCCGTGTTTATCGTCCGGGTTAAAGAGTTGAATTGGCATAAGGTTATATTTGTCCATATAATCATACAGGGTTGCAAAGCGGGTTAAGTTTGAAGTACATTTTGCGAAGGTGTGCTCTATGGTAATTTCGCTGCCACACTCGCAGTTTCTTTTGAAAACGGAACAATTGAGGCCTTTGGTACGGGCCCTTCTAAGGATGCGTAATAGGGCTGGAGGGAGTTTAGGAAAAAAGCCTCCTTTAATGTATTTCATGGGGTCGTTCTTGTGTGTGCTGTTTAGTTTTGTAAGTAAAAATGCGTTTAGGAAGCTATGGTATTCTGAGATGGAGTAGCCAATATTAATTTCGGTTGAGGAGGAAAGGGCAGACTTCTTTGCTGCAGTGTCGGCTAGATCATTTCCTCTTAAGTTAGTATGCGAGGGAATCCATATTAGGTCTAGGGCCGTGCCCTGTACGATTACTTGATGGCATAAAAATAAAATTTCTTGTTGCATATTTGTTCTGTTTTTTGTCCCATTTTCTAGGGCTTCTAGGGAAGATTTGGAATCTGTACAGATTACCACTCCTGCGGGTGAGACTGGCATATCGTTAATAAATAAAACTGCCATAAAGATAGCATATAGCTCAGCTGAGAAAATTGAAATGCCTTTATTTAATTTATACCGCTTTTCTATTTTTAATTCTGGGATTACAAAGGCACAGCCCACTCTGCCGTCTGGCAGCTTCGACCCGTCTGTGTATACTTTTAAAAAGTGGCTATATTTCTTGTTTATTGTTTCTTTTGCCAGTGTGGCCAGATATAACAAGTGATCGGTTTTTTTGAGATTATATTTACTTTTGGAGATGATGTTGGGGGGTTCTAATAACCACGGCGGGTATATTGGGGCCGAGATAAGTTCAATGTCTTTTATCTGCTTGTTTATGTTGTCGAGGAGATTTTCTGCATAATGTTTAATTGGAAGGGCTTTCTCATGGAGTTTAGGGGTATAACGATTGTTGAAGGTTTTTGTTTTATAATCGTTGATTAGATCGTTTATGGTCTGTGTTACACTATTTGGGGATCTTTGCTGTCTGATAAAATATTGGGTTGTCCGCAGTAGACGTTCCTCGTCGAGGGTGAGCCAGCCCACTTCTCTGAAGGTAGCTTTCACGGAGGCCCATCTAGGTACATCTAATGCTATTTTCAAGGCCTTTACTTCGGTTGTTTGCAGTTTTTTGAGGATGGTTTTAGGCGCTGAAAAGAAGGATTCCTGCCCGTAGGCGAGACGCGAACGGACAAGGGCTCCCTCTCTCCCTCTCTGTCTCTCTCTATCTCTCTCTCTCTCTCCCTCTCTGTCTCTGTCTGTCTGTCTGTCTGTCTGTCTATCTGTCTGTCTGTCTCTCTGTCTGTCTGTCTCTCTGTCTCTGTCTCTGTCTCTCTCTCTCTCTCTCTCTCAGTCTCTCTCTCTCTCTCTCTCCCCCGACCCCCAGCCCCAATTTTTGGAAGGTTAGAAACTAGAGGACGTACATTTCTGTACAGTCACCATAAAATTGTACAGTCACCATAAAATCTTCATTATGAATGCAAAAATGTTAACAAAATCGGCAAACCATAAAAGAACATGAAACAAGTCGCGTAAGGCGAAAATACAATATTTAGTCAAGTAGCTGTCGAACTCACAGAATGAAACTGAAGGCAATGCCATTTTTCAGCAAGACCGTATACTCGTAGCATCGTCAGTCCACCGCTCATGGAAAAGGCAGTGAAATTGACAAGAAGTGCGGGGTAGTAGTTGCGCTAGGAAGGATAGCACGCTTTTCTGTACCTCTCTTTGTTTTAACTTTCTGAGCGTGTTTTTAATCCAAACATATCATATCTATATGTTTTTGGAATCAGGAACCGACAAGGAATAAGATGAAAGTGTTGTTAAATTGATTTGGACAATTTAATTTTGATAATAATTTTTATATATTTAATTTTCAGAGCTTGTTTTTAATCCGAATATAACATATTTATATGTTTTTGGAATCAGCAAATGATGGAAAATAAGATAAACGTAAATTTGGATCGTTAAATAAATTTTTATTTTTTTTTACAATTTTCAGATTTTTAATGACCAAAGTCATTAATTAAATTTTAAGCCACCAAGCTGAAATGCAATACCGAAGTCCGGGCTTCGTCGAAAATTACTTGACCAAAATTTCAACCAATTTGGTTGAAAAATGAGGGCGTGACAGTGCCGCCTCAACTTTCACGAAAAGCCGGATATGACGTCATCAAAGACATTTATCAAAAAAATGAAAAAAATGTTCGGGGATTTCATACCCAGGAACTCTCATGTCAAATTTCATAAAGATCGGTCCAGTAGTTTAGTCTGAATCGCTCTACACACACACACACACACACACACACACACACACACACACACACACACACACACACACACACACACACACACACACACACACACACACGCACACACACACGCACATACACCACGACCCTCGTTTCGATTCCCCCTCGATGTTAAAATATTTAGTCAAAACTTGACTAAATATAAAAAGGAAAGAGGTGCATTTAAAGGCTGTTGGGTACTGGCTCTCAAAATCCGTTCAGCAGAATGAGTTCGCATGTAACTGAAACTATTCTTAAAAGTTACTTGGTGATTTTAAAAGCTTGATAACACAAGTCCCATGATTTTAGACATGCTACAATGCCTTTAATCGAAGAAAGTTTGCGTTCTTGGCCGAGTCAATGCAGCTGGCTCGAAAATCACCTCCCTTGGACGCGTGACGTCTATAGCGGAATCGGCCGGGTGGAACGGCGCTCTCTTATGCCGTGCAATGGGCGCAATCGGGTAGTCTAGTCATGTCCTCAAGAATACTTCAAAGGTAGGTCAAGAGAAACTAAGGACGGGGTGCGAGGGTGACTTCTCCCAGGTTATAACATTTCAAACAATAAATAACGGAGTTCATAACATGTATTCTGCTCCCTTCCTGCTTTTTCAGGTGTAATTCCCACTTGAACCCTGTTTTAGTTCAACTTATTGGCAGATATATTGTCACGCGCCGAGGGACACAAACACACACACACACATACACACACAGCCACCCACAAACACACATACACAAACTGATATGACACACACACACACACATACACAAACTGATGTCACACGGCACACACACACACACACACCCACACACTAACACGTGTACACACACACACACACACACACTAACACGTGTAATCACACACACACACACACACACACACACACACACACACACACACACACACACGCACGCACGCACGCACGTACGTATAGACAATCACAGAGATTAGGTTCATGTATTCTGCCCCCCTCTCGCCAATTTACAAAATACAACAAGAGGTTTGATGAGCACAGTAGATCAACTTTAAACGTACACAATTATATTTTTAGCATTACTTTTCAATTCTCGTTGATGCATTAATGATGCCAGAAAATGTAACCGGACGCATTTGGAACGCCAAAGCAATTAAATACATTGCGCGGTACATCGGCGCTTAATTTCATAACGTCTGACTGAGTCATTTGTTATTCGGTGATAGTTTCGCACATATCTATCTCCTGTATTTGAAAATCTGTTCACCTTACGTAATTTTCAAAGGTACATTTCTTTGATAAACGATACGAAACCGTGCAGGTGAAAAATTGGTAATGACTGACGTAGGATTTGTTGTGGATTTCACATTGAGGGCACGTTGGCGATCAATCAAACCCCAACGTTGTGTGTTTACGTTGAAACTACGTTGTAGGAACGTTTGTTGTATCAAACTAACTTTTGTTTTTAAATCACGTGAATTTCACGTGAAAATCACGTGAGTATACCAACGTTGTTCGAACACCAGAAAATCACAATAATACAACGTCGATTTTACGTTGCTTTTTAAGGTGGAATCCACGTGAAATTTACGTTATGTACCAACGTGTAAAAAACAAAAAAACACAACTGTAACGCAACGTTGCTTTCACGTTGTGTTTTTTGGTTGGATCCACGTAAATTTCACGTAATCTTCGCAACATTTGTAAGACACCAAAATGCAAGTGAAATTCACGTAAATTTTACGTTGTATTACAACGTTGAAAGAACACCAAAATCTCACAATGACACAACGTTGGTTTTACGTTGCGTTTTTTGGTTGGCTCAACGTAAATTTCACGTAAAGTTCGCAACGTTGCTAATGACACGAAAAATTCACATTTTCGCAACGTCGTATTTACGTTGTGTGTTTGCTGGGGTGACCCTGGGGCGTGTATTAAAAGAGTTGGGCCTTTCTGTTGGGCCTTTTGCTCAAAAGTGTTTCTTTGAGAAAGACAATCGACGCGTTCGTAACGCCTCGCGTCAAGCCAAAGAAGCCTCCCATGAAGCTAGGATCAAGAGAAGACAGAGCAGATTGGAGAAGGATGAAGAACAGGAGCAGGAGGAAGGTTTCCCTTACCTGTCTGGAGGTCACCATGTGGATTAAGCACATCTTTGACAGGTAGGATGAATTTTATAAGTTGTGAAACAGGATTTGGGCCGTCAAAAACAGGTTGAAAAGTTTGTCGAAAATCGGTTGTTTGCGGTGGTTTTTACAGGATATTTCCTGAAGTATTTCACAGATCTGTCTGAAATTTGCTGTACAGCTTCCAAACTTTTATGGTGTCAATGTAAAGCTCCAGATCCAGTGTAATTCAATATTTCATGAGTTTATAATTTTCATAAATTATAAATTTATGACAAAAATGTATGTGTTTATGAAAAAATCATAACAGTTAGAATATGAACCCCAGCCAGCTGTCTGAGCTTCATTAGCTTGCTATTGTAATACTTAGTATCTGTGCAGAGTATTATATTTCTCAGGTTGAAATCTTTCTGTAGATTGTGTATTCACATATGTGCTAAAATCAAGGTTCGCGAATAATATTTTATTAGCATAAATATTATTTACACTGACTACATAATCATAAGCTCCTAAATAATCACTTTATTGAAAGGCATATTGAATTTCACACATGTGTGCCAAATTTTAGCAAGAAATGATGCTTATACTCATGAAGCACATTTCCAATATTACGTTCGTACATGCATACCCGTCCCATTCGTATGGTCAAATTGATCACATTTGTAATGACACTTTCATATATTCATACGTAACATTTCCTTTTAATCGTAAAAAGTTGCATACAAACGTAGACGTTTCTGGAGCGAGCGTTCACTTTATCAAAACATTTTGCAGTTATCTTGGTTCCCCAGTCATCAAAATAAGCTATTTACGAATTAAGCCAAGACAAAGCCAACGCCTTTAATAATTTCTTTATAAAAAATTCCACTGTCGAAGACCCAGACGATGAAGTCCCTCTAGTCCCGTTTTTAGATCGCGAATTTTGTGATATTGTTTTGTCAGTTAATGAGGTAAAAGATGTAATTAGAAACCTTGATAAAAGAAAAGCCATTGGTCCCGATTTGATTCACAACAGACTTCTCATAGCAGCATCAGATGTTATTTCGGAGCCACTGACGTATATCTTCAACAGGAGTCTGAGGGAAGGAGTTTATCCTAACATGTGGAAAACAGCTAATGTTACGCCTATTTACAAGACAGGTCCTGCAGACGCTTGTAATAATTATCGTCCGATTTCCTTGTTGAGCTGTGTTGGCAAAGTCTTGGAGCGTTGTATTCACAGCCAATTATATACATTTTTACAATCCAACAACATTCTCACACCTACACAGTCCGGCTTTATACCCGGCGACTCGACGATCTGTCAACTTGTCTCCATATATAATGACTTGTGTTCAAACTACGACAACGGCTTAACAACACAGGCGGTATTTTTTGATGTGTCAAAAGCTTTTGATAAAGTTTGGCACAAAGGATTATTGGTAAAACTAGAGTCGATTGGTGTTCGAGGCCGACTATTGTTATGGTTTCGTAGCTATTTAACAAACCGTGTTCAGTCAGTTGTTGTTAAAGGTGCCAAGTCAGAGCTAAAAGGTTTACAAGCAGGCGTTCCTCAGGGTTCAGTGCTAGGCCCCTTGTTATTTTTGATTTATATAAATGATATTGTAAATGATATTGAGTCTGTTATCAAATTGTTTGCTGATGATACTAGTTTGTCACTTGCATTACATGACCCGATACGACGTGCCGAAATTCTTAATTTAGACCTTGATAAAATTAGTAGATGGGCAGCACGCTGGAAAGTTACATTTAATGAAACCAAAACAAAACTGCTGAATATAAAACGTGATTTAAACCAAAATGACCCCCTATTTTTTAATGGAAATCTCCTGGAAGACATACCAGAACACAAGCATCTTGGCATTTTTTTGCAAAACGATTGTAAATGGGACGCTCAAATTAGAAATATTGTGAAAAAGACCACTTTGTTGATTAACTGCTTAAGATATTACAAGTATAAGTTATGTAGAAATAGTTTGGAAATAATGTATAAATCTTTTATCCTGCCACACTTCGATTACGCTGATGTGTTATGGGACAATTGTACCGAAGCCTTATCAAACACACTTGAAAAATTACACCTTGAAGCATTACGTGTTATAATTGGCGGTGTGCGGGGAACAAGCCATGATAAGATTTACAAAGAAAGTGGTTTTTGTAGTCTAAAGGAACGCCGAAAACGACATAAATTAATCTTATTTCACAAAATGGTTCATGGTAAATGTCCACAATATCTAATTAACCTCTTGCCACCACTAGTCTCTTCACTAAATCCCTACCACAGAAGACGACCATTCGAAAGATTCGTACCAGCACATAGGACAGAAATATTCAGAACATCCTTCATTCCATTCTCCACAGTTTTATGGAATAATTTGCCTGATGTGATTAAAACAACAAATTCAATAAGCGAGTTTAAGCATTATTTACAAAGTCCTGATCATAGTGTACCAGCTTATTATTATTTTGGAAAACGACAGACAGAAGTTCAACACTGCAGAATGCGTTTAAATATTAGTAACCTTAATTCAGACTTGTGCAAACGCCATCTAAAAGATAACGCACAGTGTGCTTGCGGTGATCCAAATGAAACATCCGAACATTATTTATTAAACTGCACTTTGTATGCAGATGCTCGTCTGACAACAATCAATTCGTTGCCTGTTCATTTCAGACGCGTGGAAATATTATTAAAAGGTAGCGAGCATTATTCTGTTCGTAATAACATATTGATATTTGAGTCTGTCCAATCGTTTATTGTTAAATCTGGTCGATTGATTTGATGGATGTGTTCACGCATTGATAGTGTATATGTGTGTGGGCAGGCGTATGTGTACCTCCACACTGCCTCTCCCTGTGTTCGTATTTGATTACATAAGCAGCGTATAAGTAATGATTATTATCGTTTGTCTCGTATTTTACATGTTAACGAATTACTGCCTTCCATAAAAAACTGTTACATTTACCTGAATTTACATGTTGCATGTCCTAGACTTGATGCTCTCTTCCTATGCGCTTTCGTCCTAGTCTCTCCTTGTGGTTGTTAGTACTTTCTTCCTCCTCCCCCTCCCTTTTCTTTTTATCTTCTGTAGATTCCTTTGTTCCTAGTTAGCTCCCCATCCCCATTCTTTCAATTTGATCCTCTGGTTTATTGTTGTTATGTCCACCATTACGAAAATGTGTGTAATCTAGTACTGTTCTGGTCACGTGTTATAAGCATTTGCTTGAGTGCGTGTCCTAGTTGTGTGTTTTGAACTGTTCATGCGAAGAAATCCTGAATAAAACTTTGTTTAAACCAAAATAAGCTATCAAATAAGAAGAGGGACAATAGCAAAACCACATGCAAAAAACAACAGCAAATAAACTGACAAGACAAGAAGCGATAAACATTAACAGTCAAAACAAGGAAAAGAGAAATCTCCAACCAACGGATGTTCAGCTGCTCCCACACATGTCACTCAAGTCAGAAGAAAAGAAAGAGGGAGGTCGAGAAACAGCTGGAGGCGTGACACAGAGGCAGAACTGAAGAGGCAAGGCAAAGAAGCGGAAAGAACAGCCCAGGAACAGGGTGCGATGGAGAAATGTCGTCAATGGCCTATGCTCCGCTGGGGGCAAAGGGCCTAAGTAAGTAAGATGTCACTCATGTATCAACTCTTCGTTTGCAGACATAAATTCATCAAAGGTATCGAGAAACAAGTCGCGAAAGGCGAAAATACAACATTTAGTCAAGCTCAGTCGAACTCACAGAATGAAACTGAACGCATTGCATTTTTTCCGCAAGACCGAACACTCGTAGCATCGTCTGTCCACCGCTCGTGGCAAAGGCAGTGAAATTAACAATCCAGAAAAGCGCGGTAGCGGTTGCGCTGAGGAGGATAGCACGCTTTTCTATATCTCTATTATTTTTATCGCTCTGAACGGGTTTTTAATCCAAACATATCATATCTATATGTTTTTGGAAACAGGAACGGACAAGGAATAAGATGAAATTGCTTATTTAATTTTGATCATAATTTTTATATTTTTAATTTTCAGAGCTTGTGTTTAATTCGAATATAACATATTTATATGTTTTTGGAATCAGAAAATGATGAAGAATACGATAAACGTAATTTTGGATCGTTTTATATAAATATAATTTTAATAACAACTTTCAGATTTTTAATGACCAAAGTCATTAATTAATTGTAAAGCCTCCAAGCTTAAAAAGAGTTGTTGGTCTTACGGGATTAATATCAAGATTATTGTTTAAAGCATGTCCATCTGTTATAACAATTAACATGAGAGGAGATTAGTTTGCAAATGTTTTGATGCAGAGAATGGAAAACCCGTTTTGGACCGATGTTTTTAAACATAAGAAACTACATGGAAAATGTGACCCTACAACCTTTAACGATTTTGTATCAGAATGTTCACATTATAATGTTAATATTCGCAGAGATAAAAAGACAGTGTACATTCAAAACTGGATTTGACAATGGAATTGCTCAGATTGGTCATATTTTGGGACAAAATGGATACTTATCCTATAATGCGTTTAAAGTTAAATATCCAAATGTGCGAGGAGATTTTGTATTGTATCAAGGTGTAATCCAGGCTGTTAAAAAATATTAGAGAAAAATCGGCTTAGAATTTGATAAACATTTTATTATGACAGAGCCCATTGTGTGGAAATGTATTTGTAAAGGTAAGACACAACTTATTTACAAAAAAATGATTGAACATGTTACGGTCCCAAAATGTATCGAAAAATGGTCTAAATCTTTAGACTGTTAGATAAGAAGGCTATTTTTCAACATGTTTTTAAAACAACAAAAGACACTTGTCTGAGATGGTTCCAGTACCGATTATTGTACAGAATTTTGCCCACAGAACGGTTTCTATTTTTGCGAAAAATTGTGGATACGTCATTGTGTACATTTTGCGGTAGAAATGAAGAAACTCTTTTACATGTGTTTTGGGAGTGTGATAAAGTGCAGACTTTTTGGATAGAATTTGTAAATTGGCTAAAGGCGAACTGCACCCATTGTGACAATTTAAAACTGTTTAAAGAACTGGTTCTTCTTGGAGTTGCAAACAATGTTGTCACCGATAAAGCTTTTGATGTGTTATTAATCTGTGCCAAACACCATGTATATATTTCCAAAATGAACAAAAAGACCCCTCATTTTCAGACATTTAGTAGAAATTTTAAGCAAAGATTTATTTGTGAAAAGTATACCGCAGTTGTGAATAATACAGTAGATACATTTTACAACGATTGGCGCCTGTAAATGCATGTTTTGATGTAACCCTTAGGTTTTTTCTTTCTTAAATCCTTTTGATACTGCGACCACCAAGCCCTGAACATTCGTCGCGATATAACCTTCGTGGTTGAAAACGACGTTAAACACCAAATAAAGAAAGAAAAGAAAGAAAGCCCTGAACATCCCCCCCTCCCCCACCCATCCTCCCACCACATGTATGTTGTAATAGTTCAAGTGTTTTTCTGTTGTATGGTTCTGTCCCTTTGTTTAGGTGACGTCCTGTAATGTATAGCATATACACGTAAAAAAATAAATCACAAAAAGAGAAAAAAAAATCTGTCAGTCTTAAAATCTGAAACCGATGGATTAACAAGTCGCGTAAGGCGAAAATACAACATTTAGTCAAGCTGTCGAACTCACAGAATGAAACGGAACGCAATGCACATTTTCAGCAAGACCTTAGCATCGTCAGTCCACCGCTCGTGGCAAAGGCAGTGAAATTGACAAGAAGAGCGGGGTAGTAGTTGCCCTGAGAAGGATAGCACGCTTTTCTGTACCTCTCTTCGTTTTAACTTTCTGAGCGTGTTTTTAATCCAAACATATCATATCTATATGTTTTTGGAATCAGGAACCGACAAGGAATAAGATGAAAGTGTTTTTAAATTGATTTCGAAAATTTAATTTTGATCATAATTTGTATATTTTTAATTTTCAGAGCTTGTTTTTAATCCAAATATAACATGTATATGTTTTTGGAATCAGAAAATGATGAACGTAAATTTGGATCGTTTTATAAAAAAAAAAATTTTTTTACAATTTTCAGATTTTTAATGACCAAAGTCATTAATTAATTTTTAAGCCACCAAGCTGAAATGCAATACCGAAGTCCGGCCTTCGTAGAAGATTGCTTGGCCAAAATTTCAATCAATTTGATTGAAAAATGAGGGTGTGACAGTGCCGCCTCAACTTTTACAAAAAGCCGGGTATGACGTCATCAAAGGTATTTATCGAAAAAAAGAAAAAAGTCTCCGGGGATATCATTCCCAGAAACTCTCATGTCAAATTTCATAAAGATCGGTCCAGTAGTTTAGTCTGAAACGCTCTACACACAAACACACACACACAGACAGACAGACAGACACACACACACACACACACACACACACACACACACACACACACACACACATACACCACGACCCTCGTCTCGATTCCCCCCTCTATGTTAAAACATTTAGTCAAAACTTGACTAAATGTAAAAACAAGAAAGGTTAGTTACTGGATTGTTTGATCATGGACAAAACGAAAGAATCACTAGATGGATGGTCGTGGATGTTTCGTTTCGTCCGTGATTGAACGTTCCATAACTAACCTTTCTTGTTTGCTGTTCTTGTCAACCATTTGGTTAGCAATCTATGTCTATCACAGTTTCTACATTGTTCAAAGGTGTATACATCTGTAACCTTAGCATGTTTCATTGCAGCCTGTGAGCGTGCGAGTTTAAAAATGACAGGTAAGAAAAGCGGCCTGACGGCGTGTCATGATAGTCTTAATGTGTTTTGCTAACGGCAGTAAAGGCGTCAGCCGTATTATCTTGAATTTCAGTGCGATGGATATACATCTGGCATTTGTGTGTGTGTGTGTGTGTGTGTGTGTGTGTGTGTGTGTGTGTGTGTGTGTGTGTGTGTGTGTGTGTGTGTGTTTGAACGGATGCATGTAAACGCGAATCTACATCGATAATGATTTTTTGTAGGCACGGCATTTGTTTGTTTGTTTGTTTGTTTATTTGTTGCTTAACGTCCAGCCGACTACGCAGAGCCATATCAGGACGAGGGGCACGGCATTACGTATGCTGGTGAATGTTAATTATCTGTACTGTGGTTTCCTTTACAAGTTACAGTCGCATCTCACTTAAATGTTTCACTGACAATAATATAACCAGGACTCTTAATTTTTCGCGACATTGCGAATTTTCGAAAAATGTCAAATTAAATTTGCTGACATCTGAATCAAATTGCACCATTTTGAATGTAAATTTCAGTTCTATAAGCTTCTAGCCTGTTGTGGTTCATTGTCATGGCTGTATTTTGCAAAACTTTTGAATAAATCGTTTTGAAAAAAAAAGCCTCCAAGCTGAAATGCAATACCAAAGTCCGGCCTTCGTCGAAGATTGCTTGGCCAATATGTCAATCAATTTGATTGAAAAATGAGGGTGTGACAGTGCCGCCTCAACTTTTACAAAATGCCGGATATGACGTCATCAAAGACATTTATCGGTACCGGTGTAGGATCCGGTCCGGTCCCCCCTCTGAAGTAGTCCCCCGGGGGACCAATTCGTGGCAAAAACTGCTCTATAATGGTCCCCCCTTAGACATCCAGCCTCGTTTTTCTTAGGCATTCAAGCCATTTTCAATCTATATCTTCGTCCGGTATTATGTAGTGCACAGACAGCAATCTCTTTGTTTGACTATATTTTGCAGAAAATAAAATAGATCTGATTTATAATGCCGTTCAACAGAAAAATCACATGAAATAAAATGAATAATAAATAAATACTGATAAGAAGAAATGAAAGCAGTCTCTGATTCTTTCCTTTCTTTTCTCTGAAATTGCTGGTAACATTACTAACATTGTAACAAGAAAAACAAGTCGCGTAAGGCGAAAATACAACATTTAGTCAAGTAGCTGTCGAACTCACAGAATGAAACTGAACGCAATGCCATTTTTCAGCAAGACCGTATTCTCGTAGCATCGTCAGTCCACCGCTCATGGCAAAGGCAGTGAAATTGACAAGAAGAGCGGGGTAGTAGTTGCGCTAAGAAGGATAGCACGCTTTTCTGTACCTCTCTTTGTTTTAACTTTCTGAGCGTGTTTTTAATCCAAACATATCATATCTATATGTTTTTGGAATCAGGAACCGACAAGGAATAAGATGAAAGTGTTTTTAAATTGATTTCGACAATTTAATTTTGATAATAATTTTTATATATTTAATTTTCAGAGCTTGTTTTTAATCCAAATATAACATATTTATATGTTTTTGGAATCAGAAAATGATGGAGAATAAGATGAACGTAAATGTGGATCGTTTTCTAAATTTTTATTTTTTTTTACAATTTTCCGATTTTTAATGACCAAAGTCATTAATTAATATTTAAGCCACCAAGCTGAAATGCAATACCGAAGTCCGGGCTTCGTCGAAGATTACTTGACCAAAATTTCAACCAATTTGGTTGAAAAATGAGAGCGTGACAGTGCCGCCTCAACTTTCACGAAAAGCCGGATATGACGTCATCAAAGACATTTATCAAAAAAATGAAAAAAACGTTCGGGGATATCAATCCCAGGAACTCTCATGTAAAATTTCATAAAGATCGGTCCAGTAGTTTGGTCTGAATCGCTCTACACACACACAGACAGACAGACACACACACACACACACACATACACACACACACACACACATACACCACGACCCTCGTCTCGATTCCCCCCTCTACGTTAAAATATTTAGTCAAAACTTGACTAAATATAACGAGGCTGGATGTCTAAGGGGGGACCATTATAGAGCAGTTTTTGCCACGAATTGGTCCCCCGGGGGACTACTTCAGAGGGGGGACCGGACCGGATCCTACACCGGCACGGTTGGCCTAGTGGTAAGGCGTCCGCCCCGTGATCGGGAGGTCGTGGGTTCGAACCCCGGCCGGGTCATACCTAACTATACGATGTTTTGTGGATCTGTTTGAAAGCATGGCACATAAGCATATTTGATGTAAATTCACTATAATATAGTTGATTGTATAATTTCACTCCTATATATATCTCACAAACACATATTTCAATAGCACATACATAATCAAAGAAGAAGATAAACGAATTGGAGAGGTATTGTACATCAAAATATCAATGACCATGGTAGGTCAAACACATGTGCACGATATCTGTTGAAACAATGAAGAAAAAAAATCTAAAAAATCAGCAGCCTTGAGAGTTACCCTGCAGAGTGGGATCTCTGTACGAAGTGATTGCTAGAAGCCACGAAATCAATCTGCAAAATTAATTCATTAAACAATTTCAACTCTGAATAGAAAGCATACAGGCTGCTCATTTCGGTATGTGTCCAAGTGGATGTAATTTCTAATTCCACGTAAACATTCTGACCACATGACTGTAAGATGGTGAACCGGGTCCGGCGATTACACGCGGGAAGACCAGTGCTGTGCGTTCAGAATTAGGATCAGGATCGATACATTGCAGGAACCTTCTTAGGTTATCATCGCAACGGAAACGAGAGAGCGCCACCCCTCAGAATTTAAAATCTTAATAAAAAACGCTGGCGCTGGACCCGAGTACTCTTCAGACTGGTTTGCTCCCCCAGTATGAAAGTTTTTGTCTTGTGCACGTGGATTTAAAAAAAAAATTATTAACACAATTAAAAAAATTATTAACACAATTAAAAAAATTATTAGAGTAAAATAAAACATCAAAACGTTCATAATAAACAAAAGTAAACAAGAATTAAAAAAAAAATTAAAAAATAAAAAAATAGACCGCTCATGCCGGGAATCGAACTCGGATCACTTTGGCACAGTATGAAAGTTTTTGTCTTGTGCACGTGAATTAAAAAAAATATATTTATTTTACACAATTAAAAAAATTATTAGAGTAAAATAAAACAATCAAACGTTCATAATAAACAATAGTAAACAAGAATTAAAAAAAAAAATAGACCGCCCATGCCGGGAATCGAACCCGGATCCCTTTGGCCACCAAGCTACCACCTTGAATCACTGACACAGTGTCCCTGTCGCTCTCTCTCGTGCTCTCTGTCTCTCTTTCAGTCTCACCGAGACCAAACCTGCACAGTAGTTTCTTTGCCGAGACCAAATTAATCCCCACCCGCTGGCTGGCTTGCAAATCGTCTTGCATGCGATACGCATGCTTTTCATGACGCACGCGTTCGGCTGTTCTATCAGCTCAATAGCTGGCTGTCGCTCCGATTGAATTCGTCCAACCGTCAAGAACTTTTGTGTTTTTTGGGGCATTTAGGTCCCAGGTAACATTATGAAGTTTTAATACGATCAATCGGACCTATTATCAAGTTAGTGTATCAACTTTTGAACGAACAGCGCCCAGTAGTTTCCCAGCAATAAGCTGTTAAGTCGAGACAGACAGACACACACACACACAGACACACAATTAAAGTCTGTTGGACCCTAGTACTGCGTACTCGGGGATAAAAAGGGTTTGATTTTTCCAGCCTATTCTCTTTTTCTCGGGAGGTCAGTTTGTGGGGCGGGGGGGGGGGGGGGGCGGTTGAAGCGCAGGTGGCATCCGAGTGACACCCCCCAGCCTTCCCCCACACGCAGATCCCCCAACCCCCTATCCATAACCAAATTTAAAAGCAGGTTAAAAAAAATTGGCGCTAGTGCGGAGTGGCCGTCATGGCACCTCTGCTGATCGCTGCTGAAAATGCAGCGGCAGAGCTTGCCCGGACAACCTTCTCCTCCAGACTATTCCACTCTACTACGGTCTGTACAAGGAGCATTGGTACTGCTCAACTTTTGCATCGAAGTTCTGCCGTTTCACATGGCCGATCTCGAACCGATTTTTAACCGACTTGTTTTGCAGCGGAAAGTAGGCTACCTCAGAAGTTGCAGAGAGAAATGGTAGAAAAGTAGCATAGAACTGATGTCATGGAAAGGTCTGTGTCTTTAGACTTTAGTTACAATTGTACCGTGACGGGCGCTTTCACTTTACTGTGCAGGGTAGTTTGACTGCACCGCTGACAGTATATTCATGCACCTCGCAGGGAAGCGTCGATGAACCCATACACCTTTTGAACTGGGGGAGTGCGAGGCTCTTACTTTTTGTCTCGGTTGTGTCCTCAACAGACCGGGACGACTGCTTTCAGAGGAGTCCCTGTTCCCAGTTAGGTGTGACGACCGTACTAGAGTTTTGTTTGGGGATTCTGACTTTACCGTTGACAGTATATAATATAATAATATATATAATATGCATCTCGCTGTGAACATTTTGCACGGGGGAACGAGACTTTGTTGTCACAGCTGTGCCCACCACATACCTGGACGCGTGAGGATTCTTCAAATGTAAGGGTATTAATTTTATACTCTTTCGGATGCATTCCAGAAAATATGTTTTTTTATGGCTGTTATTGTGTTTGTTTGTATGCTTATATGTTAAAAGAAAAAAGTTCCGGAACATACTGCTACGGTTTTTGTTTTGGTTATGTTTTGTCTTTGTATTTTTTCTCTTTTTACATTTAGTCAAGTTTTGACTAAATGTTTTAACGTAGAGGGGGAATCGAGACGAGGGTCGTGGTGTATGTGTGTGTGTGTGTGTGTGTGTGTGTGCGTGTGTGTGTGTGTGTAGAGCGATTCAGACTAAACTACTGAAAATCTGAAAATTGTAAAAAAAAATTTTTTTTATAAAACAATCCAAATTTACGTTCATCTTGTTTTACATCATTTCCTGATTCCAAAAACATATACATATGTTATATTTGGATTAAAAACAAGCTCTGAAAATTAAACATATACAAATTATGATCAAAATTAAATTTTCGAAATCAATTTAAAAACACTTTAATCTTATTCCTTGTCGGTTCCTGATTCCAAAAACATATAGATATGATATGTTTGGATTCAAAACACGCTCAGAAAGTTAAAACGAAGAGAGGTACAGTAAAGCGTGCTGTGAAGCACAGCGCAACCGCTACCGCGCCAAACAGGCTCGTCACTTTCACTGCCTTTTGCACTAGCGGCGGACTACGTTCAGTTTCATTCTGTGAGTTCCACAGCTTGACTAGCTAAATGTAGTAATTTCGCCTTACGCGACTTGTTTTCTATTGCGGTATTTCTGTTCTTTTTTACATTTAGTCAAGTTTTGACTAAATGTTTTAACATAGAGGGGGGAATCGAGACGAGGGTCGTGGTGTATGTGTGTGTGTGTGTGTGTGTGTGTGTCTGTCTGTCTGTGTGTGTGTGTGTGTGTAGAGCGATTCAGACTAAACTACTGGGCCGATCTTTATGAAATTTGACATGAGAGTTCCTGGGTATGATATCCCCGGACGTTTTTTTCATTTTTTCGATAAATACCTTTGATGACGTCATATCCGGCTTTTTGTAAAAGTTGAGGCGGCACTGTCACACCCTCATTTTTCCATTAAATTGATTGAAATTTTGGCAAAGCGATCTTCGACGAAGGCCGGGGTTTGGTATTGCATTTCAGCTTGGTGGCTTAAAAACTAATGAGTGAGTTTGGTCATTAAAAATCGGAAACTTGTAATTAAAATTATTTTTTATTAAACGATCCAAAAACAATTTCATCTTATTCTTCGTCATTTTCTGATTCCAAAACCATACACATATGTTATATTTGGATTAAAAACAAGCTCTGAAAATTAAAAATATAAGAATTATTATCAAAATTACATTTCCTAAATCGTTTTAAAAACTATTTCATCTTATTCCTTGTCGATAAATGTCTTTGATGACGTCATATCCGGCTCTTTGTGAAAGGTGAGGCGGCACTTCATTTTTTAAGCAAATTGATTGAAATTTTGGTCTAGCAATCTTCGTCAAAGGCCAGACTTTGGTATTCCATTTCAGCTTGGAGACTTACAAAATAATTAATGAGTTTGGTCATTAAAAATCTGAAAATTGTAATTAAAATTATTTTTTTATAAAACGATCCAAAATTACTTTTATTTTATTCTTCATCATGTTCTGATTCCAAAATCATAAAAATATGTTATATTCGGGGACAAGCTCGCCGCCCAATCCCTTCAAGTGGCTGGGAGGGCCGTGGAACGGCGCGTGTACACGGTGCTTGCGAAACCTTCCAACCGTCCATCTCTTCTTTCCGTTACTAATCATTGTGCAGTACACGCTGTGTGGCGTGTGTGTTGCAGCGTCATATGTTGCCTGACTGAACACAGTTTCCTGACGGGGCTTTTGCTTGTTATCTCCAAACTGAACCAGGACGGCCACCGCCCGCAGCGGGCTGATTGACAGGCTGTTTACGCTCGCTGTCATAGCAAGCCCGCCCCAGCGTTTTGCTTTTGCTGGAGCTGAATACTGTGGTACCTGTCGCGTCGCCCGAAACTGATAAACGTGTTTGACTTTGAGAATGATGTGAACATTATCCTGTGTTTCTCTCTCAGCTGGCCATGAACTTTGTGTGTTCAACCCCATATTCCCCTTATTTACATGTTTGTTATTACTTACATGAACCATCACTGTTAGTGCTATCACCATGACCCTCCACCATAGCAGCACGGCAAGTAGCTGGGTCCCAATCGTTAACATAAAGATAGACCCGAAACAACTGACATTTGATGTACCCCCCACCATATTGCCTATAGCAAGCAGACTATCAAGTTTCCAAACGCTGACAACTCCGAAGACTCTGGAGAGAATTTCTCTCTGCAGGGCTGCAGAGGTTTGATCGTCATCTTGCCTGACTGTGGTACCCGCTGCGTAGCCTCGACTAAACGTGTTTGATAATGTGAATGTTACTATGTCTCCTGCTCAGCTGGCCATGAGCTTTGTGTGTTCAACACTTATTCACATACTTTACATGTGCTTCCCCATTAACCACTTTTAATTCATCATGGCCCTCCAACATAACACCACAGACAGTGAATGGGCCCCAAAAATGGACATAAAAATAGATCCCAAACAGATGACCTTTGAAGTTCCCATCACCCTGTTGCCTCTAGCAAGAAAGGTTCTTTACCTACGCTATGTTCTTGACATTGAATCTCGCCAGGACTTTTCAGTGAAATGGCTGGATGAAGCTGAAAATCCCCTTCGCCACATAACTGTCCAAGATAGTGATTCGTTCACGAATATTCCAACGGCGCTGCCATTGTCTGACCTATACAGAACAAAAATCGTGGTGCAATGCGGCAGTACTAAACTTGTCACCATTACGGTGTTTTACACCACAGGGACAATTCTGATACAAGGCAACAAGTGCCCTACGTGGAGGATGACGGAATTCAATAACATTGTACAGTGCATTCAGACACTAAACAAACTGCCAGCTGACAGCACTACTGATAGCACTACTCTACATGCCGAGCTGACCAGGCTGCCGCTGCCATCTACGTCACGCTCTGCCAGCGGCGGTCTGGTCATGAGCGATACAGATCCCACAAGAACAGAGACCTGTGCCAGATCAGCAAAAACCGCAGTTAGGCGAAAGACCCATCAGAGCCTCGCGTCGGCTTTGAGAGCAAGCTGAGGCAACGTCCCCTACTTTAATCTCGCCCGCTGGCGGTCAGCCCGACACTCCCTCTCGGCCGCCCACTCCTCCTCCCCCCGCCCCAGTCCTTGAGACTGAGCAAGTTGCACCAAACCGTGACAAGGACGACGACTGTGGGATAACCAGCAGTGCCGACGTTATCTTCTCTGATCCTTCGCCCTCCTCACCGTCTGTTAATGTGCGACCCCCTGAGGTCACTGTCACTGACAGCGAAAGTGTGAATGACCCTCAGATATCACCACTGCACCACCTACAGTCCCCCGCTGATTCTTTGACCACAGCCAATCAGGCGCCAGAGGCAACCACCGTGACAGAAGCCCCCACCTTTGCTTCCCCCTCCCTAGCCCTGCCTGATGATGTCATTTCGCTGATAGAAACAGCAAAAATGCAGGTTAAGGTTGAACTGAAGCAGCACATGAAGATGAAATTTGACAAGATTCTTGAAATCACGGAAACACTTCAGAAAGAGAATAGCATTCTCTCCAAAGAAATTCACTCCCTTAAATCACAACTAGGTGACTGCAAAAAGCAACTGCAGGAACAAAGAAGTTCTCACCAGAAGCCGGAGACATCTTCCGTGCAAACGGAAACCGACAGCCTGCCTCCAACAGATTGTACAACTGCCAAAGCCGTTGATATCTGCAGCGTCACAGTTACTAACAAATTTTCTGTGCTGTCGGATTCCGACGAAGATAATCTGTCGACATGCACACACAAAAAAGACGGCGAAGAGCGCACACTAGAAGCAAACATACCCACAGTCAACAGTCGCGCTACGAACAACCAGCTGCGCCAGCACCCCGAGAAAACACCGCGACAGCGACTAGCAGAGTGTAGGGTGGCCGCAGAGACAACCCATGTGCTACTGGGGGACTCAGTACTTCGACCTGTTAGGCCAGAGCTCTCCTCAATTATCCCACCCTGGGGAGAACATCTCCTCAAGAAATCTGTGGCGGCTTCCAACGACGCACTGTCCAGGGCCTGCAGCAAGGCGAAGGTGGCGCTGGTCGACCACACCTCGACCTTCGTCACCAACAACGGCGCTCCACGCAAGGCCCTGTACAGGGACGACCTGCATCCCAGTCGTCAGGGCACCGGCAGACTGGCGTGCAACATCAAGTACGCTGGTCAGCCGCGTGACGTCACCCACAGTGGCCACCGCAAACCACTGCTGGAGGATCCGGTCATTAGCCCGGACAAGTCCCCTGCACAGCATCCCCCTCACTACGAGATGTCGGAACAGCAACGACCCTGGGGACAGCCACCAAGACTCCGTCTACACAACGTACCATCTGTTCGCTTCTCTGATATCGTGAGACAGCCATGGCAGGCTGTTGGCGACCGTGACAGCCACGTGTCAATGTCACCAGCCATCCGTGAACCGAGGCGGAGTGATATAACCTCTTCACACCCGGGCCCCTCGGGTCTGCCTCTCTCGCCACCCCCCTACTGGTGGCACGCATCACAGCGCCTTCACCACCAGCCCTGGCCTCAGTCACACCCCTTGCCCCCCAGGGGAGTCCTGTGTCGCCTCATTGGGTGTATAATGGTGCAACACCGTTTTTTTCGGCAACACTACCCCCACCCGGGTAGTGTACATGTAATGACTGCAGCTACACTTGTGTAACGTACTAAACAATCATGAGTCCATATGCTTGCTGGGAGAGATGTATGAATGTAGGCCTATGTATGCATGTATGTATGTATGTATGTATGTATGTATGTATGTATGTATGTATGTATGTATGTATGTATGTATGTATGTATGTATGTATGTATGTATGTATGTATGTATGTATGTATGTGTCGTATCCATTCTGTACAATTTGCGCATTATGTACAATGAGCAGCATATCGTGCTTTTTGTATATGTCACGGTAGAACCAGCGATCTGGTAGGATCGGCTATCGTACCGGTACAATTGCCGATCGGACTTTGTCCCGGTACAACTGCCGATCAATGTTTTTACAATGAAAATCGGGTGTTCTACCAAAATAAGCTGGTAGAAACTCGGATCGGCAGTTGTACCGGGACAAAGTCCGATCGGCAATTGTACCGGTACGATAGCCGATCCTAACAGTACAACTGCCGATCGGACTTTGTCCCGGTACAACTGTCGATCAATGTTTCATTTGTACCGGTACGATAGTCGATCCTACCGGATCGCTGGTTCTACCCAAGTGGAACTATTATGATGGTATTATGGATATGAATCTTGAGTAAGGATACAAAATTAGAAAGATGAGTTATTTTGACAAAGTGGTACTTTATTATCCCAATATAAAAGCATTCCCATTATCATTTCAAATTAAAATCCATAACCTATTCAGTCAAATTTCACCATTTGCAACAAAATATAAATCCTTTATTATCCCAATATAAAAGTATTCCCATTATCATTTCAAATTAAAATCCATAACCTATGATGACGTATTCGTGCAAGTGGTCGATTGTGGATGACACTTTGTTGAACAAGGAAGGCCTGCTCGCATGCATTCGCATTTCCTGTTGTGACACTTTCCTCTGCATGAGCAAGCTGAACTTCCGTTTGCTTAGGCACAGTTAATAATTGTCTACCTATACCCGTGTGACTTGGAATAATAGGCCGTGAAAGGTAAATATGCGCCGAAATGGCTGCAATCTACTGGCCGTATAAAATTTCATCTCACACGGCATCACTGCAGAGCGCCTAGAACTGTACCCACGGAATATGCGCGATATAAGCGTCATTGATTGATTGATTGATTGCTGTCCAGTGTGTGACAATTCGTGATGCTTTGATGACGCTTATTTCGCTCAGTGATTCAACATCGACGTTTTGAAGCTGGCTGAAGTGGACATTTCACAAATCCACCATATCGACCGCTTTGAATTTGTTCTTCAGAAGACCTCCGTTTGTGTACACCTTGTAGAAAGTTTCAGAGCCACGTTGTTCCACACTCAAAATTTTGCATGGCAAAAGCCGGGCACCGGTGTTTGTGCGATCTACTTCATGAATTCGAATGCCAACAGTGTCACCAACGTTGAAACTCTTTTCTAAGTGAGCCTCCTTTGCATCGAAATTTACTTGTTGTTTGTTAGCAGCCTTCAAATAGTTACATGTTGCAATCTTCCTCACATTTTAGCTCGTCGTGAACTATTCTCATACGCTGAACGGCTGAACATTTGTTGACAGTGACAAGACATTTAGCTCGTCGTGAACTATTCTCATACGCTGAACGGCTGAACATTTGTTGAAACATTGATCGACAGTTGTACCGGGACAAAGTCCGATCGGCAGTTGTACTGGTAGGATCGGCTATCATACCGGTACAATTGCCGATCGGACTTTGTCCCGGTACAACTGTCGATCAATGTTTTTACAATGAAAATCGGGTGTTCTACCAAAATAAGCTGGTAGAAACTCGGATCGGCAGTTGTACCGGGACAAAGTCCGATCGGCAATTGTACCGGTACGATAGCCGATCCTACCAGATCGCTGGTTCTACCGTGACATATACAATGAGCAACAAGTTTTGCTCATTGTATACAATGAGCAAAACTGTTGCCCATTGTATACAATGAGCAAGACCATAAAGTTGCACATTGTATACAATGTGCACCGAGTGAGCAAGATTGTTGAATGACGTTCAAGCTACACTGATATATGAATCATAGTGAATGGTAAAGTGTTCAAATAACGATGTTTGTTATGTTTAAGCATTGTTTTAATTCTCATTTCGCTAAAACTAAACAGTGTATTAAGAATTTAATTAATGTAAATTAAAGGGGCAGAAAACAACTAAAAACAACTTTGTTTTAAAAAATTATTTGATGCATAGGAACCACTTTAGTGAAACCGCACATCGATAGCGCTGTTAGTTTGGCTGGAAATAACATTTAACTTTGTAGTGGAAGTAGAATGACGTCATATTTTTTATTTTAAGTTCATAGTTCGTGTACAGGAGCAGGGTCGAGCGAAGAGACAAATCAGTGTTTACTGTGCCGGCGGACATCGCAACATCAGACTGTTCGTACCCAAGTTAAAAGTTAGAAGAAATCAAAAACGGGCAGCAGAACACATGCTTGAATCGGCAAGGAAAAAGTTAAAAATTGCAGATGTGAATGATTGCGTGCGCGTACCTATACCGATGTATGACAGAGCCAAAGGTGATCAAAGAAACCTACTCGGAGTCATCACTGAAGTGGACCGCGACAGAGGAATGTACACCATTGCGACAAGACACGGACGACTCGCCTCGAAATTCAGTCGAAACCAGTTCGAAATCAACGAGAGCAGGTTATTTACCCAAGATGACATTCCAGAAGAAAACCGGAACAAGACGAAATTAGTCAGAGAGACCGCCATCGCAACCAGCCGTGGACACGGCCAAGGCTACGCTAAATGTAACTGCCTCGGAGTATGCACAACAAACAAATGCAAATGCTTCAAAGCTCGGCTTCAATGTACTTCTCATTGCCACCCCCGATCTACTAAATGCAAGAACCATCATGCTTAAAAAAGAAGCAGGTGACCTCTGTGGTACGTTGTTGTCGTTGTTTCAATGTTTTAGCGTGACATTAAAACATGAGCGTTATTAGCAAAAGCGTGAAAGGCGGTGAAAACGACGCTCTCATTAGCAATGACATGACAATTTGAGCGTTATTATGAACGAATGTTATGTGTGTGTGCGTGTGTTGAAACAACATTATTTGTTGTATTTGTTTTTATTGTTTAATTAATTTACAATAATTAAATTCCTAATGCACTGTATAGTTTTAGCGAAATGAGAATTAAAACAATGCTTAAACATAACAAACATCGTTATTTGAACACTTTACTCACATATTCCATTCAACCATTCACTATGATTCATATATCAGTGTAGCTTGAACGCCATTCAACAATCTTGCTCACTCGGTGCACATTGTATACAATGTGCAACTTTATGGTCTTGCTCATTGTATACAATGGGCAACAGTTTTGCTCATTGTATACAATGAGCAAAACTTGTTGCTCATTGTATACAATGTGCAAGATATGCTGCTCATTGTACATAATGCGCAAATTGTTCAGAATGGATACGACATATGTATGTATGTATGTATGTATGTATGAATGTATGTATGTATACATGTATGTATGTATGTATGGGTGGGTGTGTGAGTGTGTGCGTGCGTGCGTGCGTGTGTGTGTGCGTGTGTGTGGGTGTGTGTGGGTGTGTGTGTATGTATACTGTTCAAAAAAAGAAATATTTGGTTAATTTAGTTATATGGCTACAAGGATATCCACCAAACTGCAGAAAATGTTTATCTGGTCGTCGACCTTTCGTCCATTGCCACAAGTGAGCTCTGCACGTGACGCATGCGTTATCAGTGGCTACAATGTCAAAATTGCTCATTTGGCATGACCACTCGTCATGCTTCAGTCAGAGACTATAGAGTATACAGAGACGCGTCATCCTTCTTTGCGCTGCGGTGCGAAATTGAGACCGGCCAGCTCAGCGCGGGAAAAGAGCCACTCCCTGCCGCATAAGGAAGTTCGCGTAAAGCGGCTGCTGTCGGCTGTGTTTATATCACGTTTATTATGGGGGCGAGGACGCCCCCATTCTATACGGATAGTTTAGAGGTTGACCATGGGCAGCGCCATTTTGTTGTGAAATACGTCATCAGTTTGTGTACACAGGAAGTTGTGACATCCGTCACCCTATGGGAGGGGTGAAGGCAACATTGTTCATCTGTAGAAAGTTGTGAAAAGTTGTCAAAATTGGTCATCACAGAGTTTGTGTAACACAGGAAGTTGTGAAATACGTCACCCTATGGGAGGGGTGACGTCAAAATTGTTCAACAAAAACATGATATGTCGCATTGTGCAGGGTCAACTGCAACAAACTCAAACCGAGCCATTCATACCTAGCTGTATTTGAGAGACTTATATACCCGACATTTTTATTTCTTATTTTTAGCACAGGTGTAGGAAAAATCATGAACCAAAATGTTATTTATTTTCTAATTTAACATTTTTTTTACAAATATGACCATGGTCTTTTAAACATACAGTGACATTAAACATTGTTATGTTAAAAAAAGAAAAAAGAAATAAAGCTTTTGTGCACAAATCAGAAAATACATTGTACATTTTACCTACAGGCCAAACAGTGTCTGTTGGCGGCAGAGGGCCCAGCAAGTTGCTATTTTTAGATCGATTAAAAGTTGTCAAGAACAGGCGCTTACATTTGGATGTGTCCACTGATAGTAGGTTTGGTTGTGATCAATCAGAATGATGTAGGAATAAAAATGTATGACAGTTTGGTATGATGACATGTAATTCAAATATGCTGAAATGTAATATTATACATGATATAATATTATTATGGCTGTTGCCATGACCATGAACCCCAAGAAAGGTTTAATGTTATGTAAAATCAAAATACCAAAATCAAGCACCTACTAATCTGGTCTACGGTGCGGCTTGGACCAAAAAAGGATGGACACGCAACTCGCTCAGCCAGCCAGCGCTGCGAGACTTACAGCGGCCAACTTCGCCGCGGCGCGCTCATTGGCTAAGTATTGAACTTGCGTCAAGGCCGATGCGCGTAGATTCCCAGAATGTTTACTTGTGGTTAGATTCTTCGACAGCATTCGCAGAGGTGACTGCCGTATTGTGTACCGCAGTCAGAAGTAATTTATTACTTTTGGGAGTTTAGTAACGTGATATCAGTTTTCAATTGTTCGTTCACTTATATTGCTTTCAGATTTAACACACAAGAAACAGTAGCACGGTTTTCGTTGCGAAAATGTGCATTGGCAGTGCTACGCGATCGAATTGTGTATTATGTACACGCGGTGTTCTTCTCAGGAAAAGACCGAAGCGACATGTGACGTCAGTCGTTCAGCCCGCGAGCGGTGGGATGGGGGGGTTCACATGGTTTGTTTGTTTCAGAACCACACCCATATACACACATTTCACATGTAAACCATTTGTCCGCCCCCTGTCGATATTTATCGACTAAGTTCCTTGTATTAACATACTGTCTGTTCTGTCCGGCTGACAGTGCTGCAAAAAGTGACTGGATGAAAAAATATGTTTGTTTGTGAACATCCTTTTTAAATGACCATAAAAACACCGCAGAAAATGGTATAGATTAAAATTAAATCAAATTTTCTTAGGCAATAATCGCTGCATCGTTGTAGTTATGCAAACATGATTCAAGACATTCAAGTCAGTCTCTTTTCACGAACTAACCGTCGTTATGATTTTTGTGTGTTTTGTTAATCAAATACAAATACATACTGAATACATGGTCAGTAAAGCCTGAGAAAATATGTCATGAATAAATCGTTTAACGAAATAGTTCCCGGTTAAATAGGTAACTAAGGCATTTAGTCAATTTGGTGTCGTCCCAGCACCTCGAAACTGAAATGTGTTGTCAATTACACGGAGCTAAGAAGTTATCATGTAAGGAAAACTGTAAAATACAGCAACTTAAACCAGATTCTTGTGACCAAGCTGACTTTAAAGAATCTTGATCGATCGATGATTTTCTTATTTCTTTTCAGTTGCTTCTTTCTTGTTCAGAAAGCTCTCTCTCTCTCTCTCTCAGTCTCTCTCTCAGACACATACTCTCTCTCTCTCTCTCTCTCTCTCTCTCTCTCTCTCTCTCTCTCTCAGTCTCTCTCTCTCTCTCTCCCTTATACGGCAAGATTCCGAGGTGGAATAACAGAACTATTTGTGCACGTTAATCGATATAAGAGATACGATGCGGATAATGATGTTGTTATGCCCATTGTGCAGGGAAAGTAAGGAAGATGAGTTTTATTTTGTGCTTTGTTGCCCCGCACTTCGTGATTTGCGATGCCAGTTTATTCCTGCTAAGTTTTATAGAAACCCAAGTTTACACAAGTTTTCTATGCTTATGGTGCCTGTGAATGAAGGTATTGTTCGAAAGTTGTCAGCTTATGTGTACAAAGCATTTCGGCTACGTAGTGTTGTTATGTCTTAGTTCATGTAAGCCTACGGTATATTTTATTATGTAATGTAATGTAATGTCTTAGTTCGTGTATGACTTATTTCATTTGATTTGTGTGCAAATGTCATTATGTCATTGTATGTCCCCCCCCCCCCCCGTCATAAGGGGCTATGGCCTAAATGAGTAAACAATCCAATCCAATCCACTCTCTCTCTCTCTCTCTCTCTCTCTTTCTGTCTACCCTCTTTGACCTTTACTCATTCAAAATGGTGTACAAGAACAACAACAATAGCCATCATCATCATCATCATCATCATCATCATCATCATCATCATCATCATCATCATCATCATCATCAAAACGTTTACAATCAAAATATTAATCATGATACTATAACGTTCGAAGCTGCAAGCTGTTATCCGTTGTAGATCTACTCTATAACCCCGCGACGGCCGTGTCAATCAAACGAGATTGTTATGTCTACCCTAATCGATCACTGACCGTATTTGTCACTATCAGTTCCAGACTTGGCATGCCGAAATGAGATAAAGTAGAGGAGAAATAAATCGTATACATGTGAAACTAGTACCAACATGCACAGCTTGGACTGGTTTGAGTGTGTGTTTTCACTGTTCCAGTAGAATAGACTCGGATCTACACGCAGTTCGACGCTACAACTTTTACTGATTTTCCAACATTTAACGAGAGAAAAATCCTCACCTGCTCTCTTCCTTGGGAAATTTGAACATTCTGAAGCCTTTGGCATGTGCGTTTGAGCAATTGATGGCCGAACACTGCGTTTTCGCGTTGGCGCTGCCATGCTTGTGCAGCACGATATCACTACTGCTGTGAAAAGAGAAAGTAGATTGTTCCATGTTTCCGCGTGGTGGCGCCACTGGGCTTCCGGTCTCACTTTTCAGCACCGTATGGAGCGTCTCTGTATACTCTATATAGTCTCTGCTTCAGTGTAATCTCGTGAAACTCGGGGAATATTGAGCTCTCACCATGTCTTCCAAAACCCATAAAAGCGGATTGTTCGCCACAAAGAAATCAGACGACAATTCAGCGACGAAAGATGGCCCGATTGAGCAGAGAAGACCGCCAAATTGCATTGGGTCGTTTACAAGCAGGCCAAAGTCAAAGTGCAATCGCCAGGCACTTCCACGTGTCCCAGAGCACCATCAGTAGACTGTGGGTCAGGTTTCAAGCCACTGGCTCCGTTGCTGACTTGCCACGAGCGGGAAGACCAAGGGCGACAACTGCTGCTCACGACCGCTTCATACGGCTCCGCCACCTCCGGAATCGTTTCCTGTCGGCCTCATCTTCTGTCCAGGCTCTCCCCGGGCCACACCGATTATCGGACCAGACCGTGCGGAACCGCCTGCATGAAGCTGGTTTGAGAGCTCGCAGACCTCACAGAGGAGCTGTCCTCACCCGCCGCCATCGCCAGAACCAAGTGCAGTGGGGCAACCAGCACCTTCGCTGGACCGTCCGGAATCACTGGAGACACGTGTGGTTCAGCGACGAGTCCTACTTCCTGCTCCAGCGACATGATGGTCGGAGGAGGGTCTACCGGAGAGTAAACGAACGTTACGCGCCCAACTGTGTGGATGAGGCACCCGTTCATGGTGGTGGAGGCGTCATGGTGTGGGGGGCGATCAATACCGCTGGAAGGAGCACCCTGGTGCACGTCCAAGGGCGCATAACTGCCCAGCGATACGTGGAGGAAATTCTGCGCCCACACGCCCTTCCTCTTCTGGCTGACCAGGATGCCATATTCCAGCAGGACAACGCTCGCCCGCACACAGCACGACTCACCACCCAGTTCCTCACCGACCACCATGTCCAGGAGCTTCCCTGGCCATCCATGTCGCCAGACATGAACCCGATAGAACACCTCTGGGATGAATTGGACAGACGTGTGCGCAGGCGAGAAGAAGCGCCGGCAAATCACCGCGATCTATTGCAGGCACTTCAGGAGGAGTGGGACACCATCCCACAGCAAGATATCCGGCATCTGATCCAGTCCATGCCCAGAAGGTGCCGGGCAGTTGTTGCTGCTCAAGGCAGTCACACCCCCTACTGACTTGACAGCCTCGGCACCCAATCGTATTGATTGACTGATTGATTTGAAGATGCAAATGAACTGTGTGTGCATTCAACTGTGTCCATACCAAATTTCAAACAAATAATCTAAATATTGGATTTTCTGTTAATTTTTTCGAAAAATAAAACAAATTTGGCAAGTAGCAACTATGCGTTTCTTTTTTTGAACAGTATATGTATGTGCGCATAAATGCAGGTATAAAAATTACTCTTACGCGTGCATACACGTGCATACGTACGTGTGTGTGTGTGTATGTGTGTGTGTGTGTGTGTGGGGGGGGGGGGCGTTCGTTTGCGTGAGAGACAGAGAGAGAGACTCAAGCAGGAAACAGGAGTCCTACGTTTTGCCCTACGTACGTCCACTTCCTAGGCGGAACATAATTATGTAGCAACTAGCATTGAACTCTAATGCTCATGGCCACTTGACTCATGGAGATTTCTCGTGAATAAATATAGTTATCTGTGCATTCTCCTGCAAAGGGTAAGATTCCCTCAGCCCAGGAGGGCAAGAGTGTAGATCGTGTACTAATTTGTTATTTGTGCGCCCGTTCGTGTCCTCGGCCCAGGAGGGCGAGTGTCTAAATCGTTCACTACCTTGATATTTTGTGCGCCCGTTCGAGTTCCTGAACTCAAAAGGGCAAGTGAGTTACCGTGACGATTCTGTGTGTCTAAACTTATCACTACCGTGATTTTGTGCACAGGTTCGTGTTTTATGGCAACTGGAGTTGTGAACCTACGTTTAATCAAAACCCCTTTTGTTTTTGCTTTTTTAGCAAAACCCGTGAGAAGAGAAAAGGTGGACTGTGTCTTTGATAAGGATAGATCTACAACTATGTGCGAGCCCAGCATAGTGTGTGAGCATAATCGCGCGGCCTTCATCATATTGAAGAATCTTCAAGCTAACTTTGTTAACTGTGTTCTACAGCTAAATTCGTGACCTGACTTGGACGTGCTCGCTTCTTTTAAGTGCCTCAGGTCGGTCACGCCATAGTGACGTCATTGTGTGTGTCGTGCCCTGAAGCCATTGGCTTATTTTCATCCGCATGGAAAGCGGCTGGTGTTTCGACGATATTATAGTCTGAACACGTGATGCATAATTGAGATTCTACTTCTCTGCGCAAGACTTACAACATTAACTTTGACGGTGAGCTAAATATTTGCATGAACTACTGGCTTTGGGCCGAGTTTGTGAACTGTTCAGCCTCAACTGAATTTCACCAGGGCTGTTTTGCATTAACCGCTGCTTTTAACCTTGTGTCTCCTTGTTTTCTGTGAACATTTTGTTCATCTTGCATTTAAGCTTATATTATCTAGTATCCCATTGTGTGTTGTGGGATTTGTTTTACCTTTTGTTCGGTCACCCTTCATTTTTCAACAACAATTTGTTTCTTTATTTTTGATTGCATACCTTTGTGTGCTGCTATCTCATCCTGTATCATCCTGTTCTAAATAGCAACGATAATTACTCTGATTTATCCCGGAATTGTAGGTGATGAATACCACTTAATCCGAATCGTGTGACGTTTTGTCGTGTAGGCCTAAAGTGAAAGCTTGTGTCTCTGAATGTGCATTATCAGCGCTCGCTTCGTGTTGTGGGAATCTTGACATTTACTTAGAGAAATCCTTGTGCGTGTATGATATACTAGAACTGTTGTCTTGACTGCTCCGGATACTCATATTTCCGGATTTTGCTTGCTTTATTATATACTGCTGTTTGTTACAATACTGCACTTCGTCCTAATGTCAACAACATCTAACACTGTTCTCCGTATAGGGCATGTAAATATTTATCATTTAGTCAACAAAGTACACGATGTCTGTGTATTGCTAAACCAGCAACCAGAGCTGGTACAGCTCTTCGGTGTAAGTGAAACGCGTCTAGATTCGCGTATCTCAGACAGCCTTGTTAACATTCCGAATTATTCGGTTTTACGACGGGACAATGCACGAGTGGGCAAAACAGGCATCGCTCTTTATGTTCATCAGTCCATTGCTGGAATTGTCAAACGTAGAACTGATCTTGAAGATGAAAATGTTGAATGTATGTGGTTGGAACTAAAACATGACAAATCCTCTCCCTTGCATATTGGCTATGTGTATCGTAACCCTGCTGAAACGTCAAGGTGGATTGATGATTTTGTTTCTATGATGGACAGAGTGAAGGCTCGTGACGAGAATGTTGTATTGCTTGGCGATTTTAACATTAACCTACTCAGGCCTCAAACAACGTGGTGCTCAACCACTGCTCTGTTTGGTCTTCATCAGCTGGTTAAAACCCCTACAAGAGAAACAAATACTTCATCAACCCTGATTGATCATATTTACACTGATAGTAAGAATATCGTTGCAAATGCGCAAGTAGTGCATTCCAGTTTTAGTGACCATCATTCTGTTTTTTGCTCGATTTCTCTTAGATTGCCAAAATCACGTCATAAAGGCCACACAACAATCGAATACAGAAGTTTCAAATATTTTGATGAATCTGCCTTTTTCTTTGACCTTAACCAAGCCCCATTTTATAGCGTATTCAATTGCAGTGACGCAGAGGGCGCTTGCAATATTTTTCAACATATTTTGTGTTTAATAATTGATAAACACGCACCACTACGTCAGCATAGAGTGAAACATCCCCAGCTCCCCCCTTGGTTAACCTCAAACATTATCGAGGCTATGGCGATGCGTGATTATTTTAAAGAGAGCAACATGAAAACAGAGTATAAACTGCAAAAAAATAAAGTTTTAGACACAGTGAGACAAGCAAAGGCAGAATATTTTAATAAACTGATTTTTGAAAAAAAGGATACAGCTACAATCTGGCGAGCAGTGAATGAAATTCTTGATAAATCTAGGAAGGGATCAACCAATTCTCATTCACAAATATCTCCAAATGATTTTAACAAACACTTCATTTCGCTAGCAGACAACCTAAAATCTTGTCTCAATCAGAATGATTCCCTTGATACGGATGATTGTTTTGAAAAATTAAAAACATTCTGTGGACAAAAGTTGACTCAAACTGACACGTTCTCTATTCCTCCAATCTCAGTGCACGAGGTAGGAAAACTGATAGAACAAATGGCGAATAAGAAGTCAATGGGTCCAGACAAGATTCCAATCAAGTTGCTAAAACTTGCTCTACCTTACATTGTCGATTCCCTAACTTATGTTTATAACCTAAGCATACAACAAAACGTGTTCCCTTCTATTTTAAAGTGTGCAAAGGTATTACCACTTCCAAAAAATAAGGATCTTACAGACCCAAACAACTTTAGACCTATTTCCCTCTTACCTGTTCTATCTAAACCCTTAGAAAAGCACATACAAAAACACCTACTGGCATATATGGAACAAATGAATCTGTTTCATCCTTTTCAGTCTGGATTCCGCTCTAAGCATTCCTGCCACACCGCCTTAAGCTCTTTATGCGAGACTTGGCTGTCAGCAATAAACAAAGCAGAAATAACGGGAGCGTTGTTTTTGGACTTTAAGAAAGCCTTTGACCCAGTAGATCACTCACTACTACTAAATAAATTAAAGTGCTATGTAAAAGACGACTCAGCCTGTGCCTTTTTTTAATCGTATCTTTCAAAACGGAAACAGTATGTATCCATTAACTGTAAAACTTCGTCAAACGAGTTTGTCAGGAGTGGTGTCCCTCAAGGGTCTGTATTAGGACCTATCTTGTTCTGTATTTATATAAATGATCTACCCCTTCATGTGTCCGATGAAAAAGTTAGATGTGAGTTCTTCGCGGATGACTCTTCTGTTCACACCAGTCAAAAATCTTTGGAATCCGCCAATTCTTCTCTTCAAACAAGTGTGGATGAAATCACTGAGTGGTGCGTTTCTAATGCAATGATCATTCATCTGATTAAAACAAAGAGTATGGTGATAACCACGAGACAAAAACACCAATTAAGTCCTTTACAATTACAACTGTCAGTTGGTTCAACTCAAGTGCAGCAAGTTAGGGAACATAGATTATTGGGTGTTACCATTGATCAAGAGTTGAAATGGCAAACTCATTTGAGTAATATTTGCAAACTAGTATCAAAAAATTTGTACCTGTTATCAAAATTAAGGCATTACGCAGATTCTGCAGCACTAAAAATGTTCTATTACGCCCACATAATGCCTCATATAAACTTCGCATCGACACTTTGGGATAACTGCAGTGATGTTCATTTAAAAAGACTCAATTCCCTGCATCGCCGAGCTGCAAAACTTATTCTGCATGATTTGAATAGGTCCACGGATGATAAACTAAAGCTCTTGAATTTCCTCCCCTTGAAAGATCAGTTGACGTTAAACAAGGCTGTGTTCATGTATACAATTCTAAATGACGACTGTCCTAAATATTTGCAATCACATTTCAAACATGCCACAAAAAGATATGGGTCCCAAAAAATCATCCCTCCTATACCTCGCATAGACCTCTACAAATCGAGCTTAGCCTTCTCGGGAGCGTTTCTCTGGAACTCCTTCCCCCAACAGATAAGAAATGCAACTTCAGTGAAAATGTTTAAGAGACAGTCACGTTCACACATCATTCGTGAATGAAATGTCTTGTTCGATTGTTATTTTGTTAAACATTTTGTACTAGTGTTAACGGATGTGTAGCTGATCAGAGCAACTTTATTCCCAAATGAAAGGTATAACTATGTCAATGTAATTTTGTAATTTTTGAGTTCTCCTTAGGTAATTCCTTAAATGCACATTGTGTTGCATTCCATACAATATATTTCTGTATTTTATATGATTGAATTTATATTTTTAATGTGCGTCTGTCTTTATGTGTTGTATAAAGGACAGGTTGGAAGAATAGGCTTTGCCTAAAACCTTTATCCTTTCGTAATAAAGTTCTGAGTCTGAGTCTCTCTCTCTCTCTCTCTCCTCCCCCCCCCCCCGTTCTCTCTCTCTGTCTCTCGATCTATCCCCTCTCTCTCTCTCCTCTCTCTCTCTGTCTCCTCTCTCCCCTTTCTCTCTCTCTCCCCCTCTCTTTTTCTCTCCTATCACTCCCCTCCTTCTCTCTGTCCTCTTTTTCTCTTTATCTCTCTCATCTCTACCTCTTTCACTCATGTCTCTCTCTCTCTCCTTCTCTCTCTTTCTCACACACTCTTTCACTCTCTTGTTTCTCTCTCCCTCTCTCTCTCCCTCTCTCGCTCTCTCTCTCTCACTCTCTCCCTCTCTCTTTCACTCTCTCGTCTCTCTCTCCCCCTCTCTCTTTCTCTGTCAATCTCTCTCTCTTTCTCTCTCTCTCACTCGCTCTCTCACTCACTCTCTCTCTCTGTCTCTCTCTCTCTCTCTTGAGTCCTTTCTTTCTCTCTGCTCTCTCTCCCTCTCTCTCTCACACGCTTTCTCTCATCTTCTCTCTCTCTCTTTCTCGTCTCTCTCTCCCTCTCTCTTGCTCTCTCTCTCACTTTCACTCTCTCTCTCTCACTCTCTCTCTCACTCTCTCTCTTTCACCCTCTCTCTTCCCCCCCTCTCTCTCTCTCTCTTCCTCTCATCCCCCCTCTCTCTCTCTCTCTTTCTCTTTACCCTGTCCCCCGTCTCTCAGTGTCTCTCCATCACCCTCTCTCACTCACTCGTGTAAGCGATAATGCTGACCGCCACATATCTGTCCAGGCTTGTACACGGGATGCGAGCATCCTTCAACTTCAATGTACAGCAAAACCTTGTGATAATTCACAAGCTTTGTTCTAAGTGGTTATTTTTCCTCTGATTATTTTGTTCTCCATGAAATGAACAAAAAAGTTAACTTTTCAACGGCATGTAGATTTTGATATTTGTAATATAAGAGAAACGGGCTAGACCTGAACAATTGTAGATGTTCCAACGGTGTATGTTTCTCAACAAGTTCTTTCACAGTCATCCTGGTGAGTTTGACTGCCACCTAAAAAAGTGAAATCAAACAAGCAAACCAAACAGCACTACTGTGTTTAACCTTGCTCCAGGGTCACTATGCAGGAGTCGAATCGAGGGGGCTTTAATTCGGGTTAAACTGCGTACAGGGTTAACAGATAATCCCGGACTAAAGTCTCTAACCTCGACTCTTGCATACCAGCCCGTAACTTTATTTAACAGCTACCTTGAAATTTGGACCAACAAGCCTTCAGAAGATCGTAGAATGCGGATGGTAAAAAAGAGGTCTTTCTGTCTTTATTTATTTGGTGTTTAACGTCGTTTTCAACCACGAAGGTTATATCGCGACGAGGGAAAGGGGGGAGATGGGATAGAGCCACTTGTTAAGTGTTTCTTGTTCACCAAAGCACAAATCAAAAAGTTGCTCCAGGGGCTTGCAACGTAGTACAATATATGACCTTACTGGGAGAATGCAAGTTTCCAGTACAAAGGACTAAACATTTCTTACATACTGCTTGACTACAATCTTTACAAACATTGACTATATTCTATACAAGAACCACTTAACAAGGGTAAAAGGAGAAACAGAATCTGTTAGTCGCCTCATACGACATGCGGGGTGCAGAGAAATAAGGATGTGGAAAAGAAGACTTTTGGTAAGTGAAATAAAGGTGATGGATCCAGTCAGGTAGAAATAAGACAACAAGAAAAGAATTAGAAAACTGCAGGGAATAGTAGGGAGAGTTTTCTTGGAAGGAAATATAGGTGAAAGGACTGGTAAGGCAGAAATAAGACAAAAGAAGAGAAGAAACAGAACCGTTAATCGCCTCTTACGACATGCTGGGTGGCATCGGGTAAATTCTTTCTAGTCCCAACCAATATGGGACTCCCCCTAACCCGCGGGGGGTGGTAAAAAAGAGGTGGGATTCGGGGGATCTTGGTGTTTGGAGAAGTAGGCCTTGGCATTCTTTCGTTGTTTTTAACCACAAGAAATCTTCTGTTGCAATATCCATGAAGTTCGACGATATTTTTGCAAAAGATCGAGGATTGTGGATGGTATCAGACAATGAAATCCTGTCCTTACATGTAAATACTATGTTACAACTGTTCCTACATGTAAATACTATATTACAACTGTTCTTCCATGTAAATACTATGTTACAACTGTCCTTACATGTAAATACTATGTTACAACTGTCCTTACATGTAAATACTATGTTACAACTATCCTTACATGTAAATACTATGTTACAACTGTCCTTACATGTAAATACTATGTTACAACTGTCCTTACATGTAAATACTATGTTACAACTGTCCTTACATGTAAATACTATGTTACAACTGTCCTTACATGTAAATACTATGTTACAACTGTCCTTACATGTAAATACTATCTTACAACTGTCATTACATGTAAATACTATGTTACAACTGTCATTACATGTAAATACTATGTTACAACTGTCATTACATGTAAATACTATGTTACAACTGTCATTACATGTAAATACTATGTTACAACTGTCATTACATGTAAATACTATGTTACAACTGTCATTACATGTAAATAATATGTTACAACTGTCATTACATGTAAATACTATGTTACAACTGTCATTACATGTAAATAATATTGTCACGTTTCAATATCACAATAAGGTGATTATGAACGGTTAGTTACTTCTAACTAACTAACCACACCACGATCCACTCTCGCAGTCATGCAAATAAATAGAATCAACAAAAGTATAAGTTTCAGACGCCTGTTTATGTAATATCACGCCACCTCCCTCGAGACTTAACTCCAAAAGATGTTCTTTTTACGTTCAAAACGTAAAAACAAGTGGTCACTGACAAAAAATGCCAGTTAAAGTACAGAAAATAATAATAACACGCTGATCCCGTGTATAGTTAGGAAAATAATAGCTGTCTGTAAAAGAGCTGGTTTATGCAGGTGTCACACACCCCACGTTATCACTACTCGAATGTAATCATGAATATACAAGATGACAAGGCGGTATAAGGGCGCTATGACAAGGTGCACTTAGCTTTATGCCACTGAGTGGGCGACCCGTGATTAGTCTATAGTCTCCACAACTGCTCCGTTGAATGTGGTGCCGGCTGGCGTGGCAACGAAGCAGGGAACAGTGGACATCAGGCACCTCACTCAGTCGCTGAAGATCCTCCCCGTAGTCTACCAGAAAAATATAGCAGACGTGTAGTTGGTAGGACGACGACAGCGACAGCAACCACCAGTACACCAGAACACCAGGTTACAGCAAGTAGACAGGTTACGTAGACAGTGGTTACGTAGCAAGTAGTAAGCAGGCTGCAACAAAAAGCATCAGTGCACTAAACATGCCACGCTACCCTTCACACACCACCTTTAAACATGTCACCTTTACATATTTCATCGAGCACGTGGGCCTGCACAAACGAACTTTTAAAACAACAAATCAGCTATTTTCCTTCCTTCTCTCCATATCTGCAAAAAACATATACAGATTATTATCTTAGCTTCACAAAGAGCACCCATTATGCGCTAACCTGGAAAGAACAACAGAGAGTATTCCATTCCACAAACACAGACTCGTCAACAGCGTTAAATAATTATTTATTACCTCAACAGCCTATGTAAGTAGCTCTCCTTTAAGCGAAGCCGCTTCCTTGTATGGCAAACGCCTCGTCGACGCCTTTACCGCCACACACCACTCTTGCTGAATTACTTCATGCGCGAGAAAAATCCCCCGCTCAGCTCAAGAGTCCTGACGCCTCGCGTCTGACACAACTTCACAGCGAAAGGTGGTATCTTCTTGAAATTCCTCAGAACCCTACTACTGTCCTAGCAGAATACAAAGTTAATACAAAGTGTAGAACATAACGTGTTGAAAACCATCAAACTCTTAGGGAGAAGACACCGACCCTCCTTTCCTGCTGCTAAATGTTCAAGTGCCCAGTTTCATGTCCTCACGAAACAACCTTGAAAATATCACGTGACTCCTCGTGTCACATATCCGGTACAGTTGCAGTGATTTCGCCAAGCAAGCAAAATCACGCACGTGGAACTCCTGCAAAACGAAATCCCCGTGCTGCGCTACGCTTTGTCAGCGGTTTCGTACCGTCACCCCGACTCCAGCACAGGCGCTTTCCATCACAATTGGAGATAGGCACTCGACAGAGTGTTCTTATCTCCAATCCATGTCACCAAATTGTGACAGATATGTTACAACTGTCATTACATGTAAATAGTATGTTACAACTGTCATTACATGTAAATACTATGTTACAACTGTCATTAAATGTGACGATGTTTTGCAGGCGATTGGGGAAAGTTAAAATGGTAGCAAAGACGGATATCGCCAGAATCTCGATAAATCAAAGAAATTGAGTCTAATATGCAGTTTCTAACCAAATAATTATCAAGTCTTTCTTTTGCAGCTGTATCACTATTAAGTTAATAATTATGATAATGATAATAATAAATCACTTTTTCATAGCGCTAGCCCCGATAACAGCTCCACGCGCTTTGCAATTCCAATACAAGAAACCACAACAACAACAAAACCACAGAAATGCAACTTAAACTAACAAAGCAAACAACATTTGTAATTCGCACAGTCAACAACAGCACACACAAAAACAATCATTGTAAAACAATTATTTGGCCCAGAATTGACGGAGCTCCTTGGTTTCTTATTATACAAATCATCTGTTGCAGACGCCATGAAGTTCGACGATATTCTGGAAGAAATCGGCGAATTCGGATGGTACCAGAGAAGAGTGTATCTGCTTGCCGCGGCACCTTCCATTCTTATTGCCTTTGAGACTCTCGGCGTCATCTTCATCTTCTTCATTCCTGATCACAGGTCAGATAAGGTTATGATATCGCAGTCAAATAATGCTTGATTAATCAAGTGGCTTATTGGATATATATAATAGTGTTGAGGAAGGGTCCTGTTTGTGGCAGTGCTTGTTAGATGATTCGCTGATCTGATGGCTCCCCTTCCGACAACGGGTTGACTAAATGTTTTAACATAGACGGGGAATCGAGACGAGGGTGGAGATGTGTGTGCGTGTGTATGTATGTATGTATGTATGTACTAGATGATTACCCGGGAAGAAGTAGAGCCGAATACCAGGCTGCGCATGGGACCCGGCTTTACCGGGTGTCGCCGGCTTTGCCGGCGCACGAAGGAAAGGAGATAAACGCGCAAAACACTGGAGACCTTCTAAAAATAGTAACATGCAGTGACCTTCTTAAAATAGTAACGTAGTAACGGGAATATACCGGCACGGTTGGCCTAGTGGTAAGGCGTCCGCCCTGTGATCGGGAGGTCGTGGGTTCGAACCCCGGCCGGGTCATACCTAAGACTTTAAAATTGGCAATCTAGTGGCTGCTCCGCCTGGCGTCTGGCATTATGGGGTTAGTGCTAGGACTGGTTGGTCCGGTGTCAGAATAATGTGACTGGGTGAGACATGAAGCCTGTGCTGCGACTTCTGTCTTGTGTGTGGCGCACGTTATATGTCAAAGCAGCACCGCCCTGATATGGCCCTTCGTGGTCGGCTGGGCGTTAAGCAAACAAACAAACAAACAAACGGGAATATGGATTGACGCCACACGGAGGAAGGGAGATAATCGCGGCTGAAAACACTGGAGAAGATAAGGAAGACTTACTGGTAGTGGATCCAGACCAAAAAAACCACAAAATCGGTTCAGCGCGCACAGCGCTGCGCGCTGAGAGCACGTATTGAAATATCTCATCGACCAGGTTGTGTCCAGGGTATACCTGAATATGATCACCAAATTTGAAACAGATCCATCGAGAACCTTGGCCGCGCATCGCGCACAGACACACAGACAGACAGACAGACACACAGACACACAGACACACAGACACACAGACACTAGTCGTATATATATATATATATATCCCATGACCTCCCTTCTTTGTCTCTGTTACTTCAGTATGGGTATATATGTTGTAGCTCAATAAATACATCATGGACTCCAAAAAATATATGATAGTGTAGATTCCGATTTGGGCAAAGAACTACTTTCCTCCCGACCTTTGACCTCGCGCCGAACAATGTGACACATTTGTATGAAGTTCCAAAATCGTATTGCACGGCTCAGAAAACCATATCAGTTGCACGCAAAAATGAATCTCAGAACTGATCTGATGTATGAGATGCAATAAGCAAACGTTTCTTTCATTATGAAAGCAATGCAGGTCGAAAAAAACGAACATTCAACTTACAAGATAACCAGATGCTAGCGAACAAAAACAAAAACACGAGTACCCTCCCCTTGCATCGTTAGCAGACGACTTTTGAGAATCTGTCGGTAGTGTGTTTTGTCTGCGTCTTCAGTTTCTCTGGCAGTGTCGGTGTGGGAACTGACAGAAGCTAGGAAGCACAGATAATAAAAGCCCTGTTACATAGACTAATCACACAATCAATACACATTTGGCTCATGTTTTAAATGACAGTTTCGAGTTTGTTAGTCAAACTCAAAGCAACAACACTGTCACTTGTGACATGCGCAGCGAGACCGAAAAGCGTCCTTTACCTGGCACGGTTGGGTTTCGCTATCAAACATCGACTGTTTCACGTGTTTTGCGAGCAAGTCTACTCTTTTGCCTGGCTCTGCAGTAAGTCCACATTGGCGATGAAGGTATCCAAGAACTTAACATGTGTGTATTTTTCCGTAATCCAGTCATATTCCTTCAAAATGCAATCAATCGGCGGTGACAGATGTGTCGGTCGCGTTTTCCTCACACCCATACCAGTTTAAGTTCATCCATGCAAACACACTCGCAAAACAGTTTATCACGTAGATACATTTCAAATAGGGAGCAAATGGTTAAATCTAAACCTACATATTTGTTCCCTAAAATTTGCTTCTCTGTCAATAAGCCTAATTACACACGTTCGATAAAAACAACGTGGAATCGATTCTGAATCGAGTAAGCCAAATGGGTCCCAAACCCGTTTCGCCCGTTCTGCCGACCTGAAACGCAAAACAAAAGAATTGTGCGCTTCAACTAAATTAATTTCTATACGACTTCATTACTTTCTTGTAACTTATGAACCTTTACTTAAAGCTTTTAAATGGTCTGAAAGTAGTGTTACCGCGTACTTATCGATGCACTCATTCGTTTTATTTTTTCAGCGACGGTCACTTAGTTTAAGGTTGCAAAAGGGCTAAGTCTCGCTGGCAACACACTTTTACACTGCACAGATCGCAACAGTGCCGCTAGTAGTCTACACTTTGTGTTTGATGGTAGAATGGGATATACAGATTACAACACTCGTGGTTTTTTATATGGCTTGTATTTCAGTCAAGACCCAACGGGAATATCAATCGAGAGCCACTCGCCAGAGGCTCGTGTCTCCCGATGATATTCATCCGCTGGGTCTTGACTGAAATACAAGCCATATAAAAAACCACTCGTGTTGTAACCTATACATATATATATATATAGATAGATGTACGAATATACGAATACGAATACGAATATACGAATACGAATACAAATAAACTTTATTGTCATGAAACGTAGTGTTTATAAGACACGGGAAGATAAATAACCAAATGATTACATTATTTCTTTTTTTTTAAGCAATTATATACAAATTCTCCCAATTTAGTTTGTACTTTGTCTACTTGCAAAAGTTGACTTGGTACATCATATGAATATATGGGCAGATTAATTTCACTCATGAAAGATTTTCGTAATTGTTTTCTATGCAGTTATCTAGAAAATGTATTTCATCTTCTATTACTCCACATGTTTCACATAATCTATTTTCCCTAGGTGTATTGCTGTATCTACCAGTTTCAATTTTCAGGTCGTGGGCACTTATTCTCAGTTTACACAACGATTGTTAATATTTTCTTTGTTTTATGCATAACAGATATGGTTCCGTTTTATAATTTGTTACTATTTTTTGATAAAAATTTAACTTTGGTGAACTTCTTATTTGACCTTTCCAGAATTGTATATATTGGAGTTCCAATTTTTGACATATAACATATTTTAACCTTTTGACATTAAAAGTGGATTGATTTTTCCACACATGATCTAATCCAATGACTTGTAACAATTGTTTTACAAATGATATCCATGGATATGTTTCACTGCCTTTGGTGTACATAAGATTATATATTTTGTTCAGATGAGATGTTTTTGGAAGATCCAACATGTGTAACCAGTACGCAATGATATTACATATTATTGTAATGCTAACTGGGAATCTTCCTAATGTATGTATGTATGTAATGTAATGTAATGTAATGTAATGTAATGTAATGTAATTTATGTATGCCTATCAGGGCACTTTCCCCCTGGATTTTTTCCCCCCTGACTTTATCCCCCCGAATTCTTCCACCCGGAGTATTTCCCCCCGTGACTTTTTCCCCCTGGGACTCTTTCCACCCGTGACTTTTCCCCCTCGGACTATTTCCCCCGTGACTCTTTCCCCCTTGTGAATTTTTAGCAATGTTTTTTTTATATCAATTGATGATCACGTGAGAAGACACAAACATTTCCACCCCTTTACAAATTGGTCGCACGTTTGTATTATCACGTGAGAAGTGAGCAGTGTTAGACACAAACATTTCCACCCCTTTACAAATTACGTACATTTGTATTTTCACGTGAGAAGTGAGCAGTGTTAGCCACTGTAAGTGAAATCTGTGAATGTGTGAATGATAAATCTGCGATATCAGTATCCGTGACTGTCAACTTGATTGCCACTATTCTGCAAAATGGATCAACAAAGAGTCTTAGAGAGGCCGATTTCAAAACAACAGAGAGAGGAGCAAGATGCGTTGTTGACAAGAAATATATATATTTAAAACAGAAGGATTTGGCAGGTGGAAAGCAAAGCTGGGAGTGTGAGAGAATAAAGATGGGCGGTTGCAAGGCCAAGATCCATTTGTTTGAGACAATGGTACAGAAGGAAGTCAATGAACACAACCATCTTCCTGAGTCACACAGAGAAGAAATTATGGCAGTGAGGAGTTCACTGAGGCGCCGAGCTGAAGAAACGGAGGAACCGTCTGAAAGACTTCTTTCGACGGCATTGTCTGGCTTGTCACAGGGGACAGCGACACAAATGACATCTGTGGCTCACGTGAGACGAGCAATTAGGCGAAACAGGTAAATACACAAATCTCTCTCTCTCTCTCTCGCTCTCTTTCTTTATCTCTCTCTCTTTTATTCTCTCTCTCTCCAACTTTATCTCCCTCTCCTCTCTCTAAGGTAATTAAATGTTATTTTCATGCAAAAAGGTGCTCTCTCTCTCTCTCTTTCTTACTCTCTCCAACTCTCTCTCTCTCTTTTAACTCTCTCTTTCAACTATCTCTTTTATTTTCTTTATATATCTCTCTCTTTTATTCTTACTCTCTCCAACTCTCTCTCTCTCCAACTTTATCTCCCTCTCCTCTCTCTAAGGTAATTAAATGTTATTTTCATGCAAAAAGGTGCTCTCTCTCTCTCTTTCTTACTCTCGCCAACTCTCTCTCTCTCTCTCTCTCTCTCTCTTTCAACTATCTCTTTTATTACATTTAGTGAAGTTTTGACTAAATGTTTTAACGTAGAGGGGGGAATCGAGACGAGGGTCGTGGTGTATGTGCGTGTGTGTGTGTGTGTGTCTATCTGTCTGTGTGTGTGTAGAGCGATTCAGACTAAACTATTGGACCGATCTTTATGAAATTTGACATGAGAGTTCCTGGGTAGGAAATCCCCGAACTTTTTTTTCATTTTTTTGATAAATGTCTTTGATGACGTCATATCCGGCTTTTTGTGAAAGTTGAGGCGGCACTGTCACGCCCTCATTTTTCAATCAAATTGGTTGAAATTTTGGTCATGTAATGTTCGACGAAGCCCGGACTTCGATGTTGCATTTCCGCTTGGTGGATTAAAAATTAATTAATGACTTTGGTCATTAAAAATCTGAAAATTGTAAAAAAAATATGTTTTTTATAAAACGATCCAAATTTACGTTTATCTTATTCTCCATCATTTGTGGTTCCAAAAACATATAAATATGTTATATTCGGATTAAAAACAAGCACTGAAAATTAAATATATAAAAGTTATTATCAAAATTAAATTTTCCAAATCAATTTAAAAACACTTTCATCTTATTCCTTGTCGGTTCCTGATTCCAAAAACATATAGATATGATATGTTTGGATTAAAAACACGCTCAGAAAGTTAAAACGAAGAGAGGTACAGAAAAGCGTGCTATCCTCCCCAGCGCAACTACTACCAGAGACTCAGTAGAGTACACAGAGACGCTTCATTCGGCGCTGAAAATTGAAACAGGAAGCCCTGTGGCGCCACCACGCGGAAACATGTAAAAACCTACTTTCCCTTTCCACAGCAGTAGCGATATCGTGCAGCACAACCATGGCCGCACCAAAAAGAAAACACAGCGGGGCATGGTCTTTGGCCATCAATTGCTCAAACTCACATGCCAAAGGCTTCAGGATGTTCAAATTTCCTGAGGAAGAGAGCAAGTGAGGATTGTTTTTTTGTTTTTTTTCTCTCGTTAAATGTCGGAAAATCAGTAAAAAGTGTAGCGTCGAACTGCGTGTATTCTACCAGAACAGAGAAAACACACACTGTAGGCCCTACACAAGCTTAACAATGTGATTGCGCAGTTGTTTAATTAACATCAGGCTTAATTTTGTTTTGAAGGACAACTGAACAATTGATTCTATTCTTCGTCCAAGCGCAAAAGTCGAAAACTTCTCAAACTAGAATACTTGTGACGATGCTGTTCAAAGTGTCATCCAGTCGGTCCGTACCTCGTTAATTCATCTCAATTCATGTGTGTGTGTGTGTATGTATGTGTGTGTGTGTATGTATGTGTGTGTGTGTGTGTGCGTGCGTGCGTGTGTGTGTGTAACTGACTCAGAGAGAGAGAGAGAGGGAGAGAGAGAGAGAGATAGAGAGAGAGAGAGAGAGACAATGACAATGACAATGACAAATCTTTATTTTTCGAGGGTGACAAGAATAAGCATAGATATGCTTTTTTGCATCTGGCCCTCGCCCTAAAGAGGGACTAAACTATTTTACTATAACTATGACTAGAAAAAAAAAAGAGAGAGAGAGAGAGAGAGAGCTTTCTGAACAAGAAAGAAGCAACCGATAAGAAATAAGACAATCATCGATCGATCAAGATTCTTTAATTAAAGTCAGCTAGGTCACAATAATGTTGTTTAAGTTGCTGTATTTTACAGTTTTCCTTACATGATAATTTCTTAGCACCGTGCAATTGACTACCCATTTCACTTTAGAGGTGCTGGGACGACGCCAAGTTGACTAAATGCCTTAGTTACCGATTTGACCGGGAACTATTTCGTTAACGATTTATTCCTGACATATTTTCTCAGGCTTTAAGTGACCATGTATACAGTATGTATTTGTATTTGACTAAAACACACAAAAATAACGACGGTTAGTTCATGAAAAAACACTGACTTGAATCATGTTTGCATAACTACAGCGATGCAGCGGGTATTGCCGCCTAAGTAAATTTGATTTAATTTTAATCTACACCATTTTCTGCGGTGTTTTTATGGTCATTTAAAAAGGATGTTCACAAACAAACACATTTTTTCGTTCAGTTACTTTTTGCAGCACTGTCAGCCGGACAGAACAAACAGTATGTTAATATAAACGTGATATAAACACAGCCGACAGCAGCCGCTATACGCGAACTTCCTTGTGCGGCAGGGAGTGGCTCTTTTCCCGCGCGCTGGCTGGCCGGTCTCACTTTCGCACCGCAGCGCAAAGAAGGACAAGGAACTTAGTCGATAAATATCGACAGGGGGCCGACAAATGGTTTAAATGGGAAATGTGTGTATATGGGTGTGGATTTGAAACAAACAAACAAACCAACCCATGTGAACCCCGGGCCGCAGGCCTTCGATGTAGTGATTGAAAAAAAAAGGATGTTCTCAAATGGTTCAATTCTCATTTGGTCTGATTCTCAAATGGTACCGGTATACTCCCCCCCCCCCCCCTGGCCGCAGGCCTAGGAGTAAAATTTTTATAGACACTGACCTTCTTCCCAGGGGTCATTGACCCAGTTTTAGCTATGAGAGGTGGTTCGCCCAGAGGCTGTAGAGTATACTGGGGCGGTCTCTTTGATGTCTTGAGAGGAAACTTGGCCAGGGTAGTACATGCACCAGAACTGGTGGACACCAAGGACAAACATGAAATCGAAGCAGTTTGCTTTCAGAGAGAACGGTCGTCAGCAACTCAAACTTCTCTGTTTTCTTTTTGGCTCACGTAAGTGTAGCCTATGCGATCGTAACTTTGTCTGTCTGTGCGTGCGTGCGTGCGTGCGTCTGTGCGTGTGTATGTCTGTGGTAGAAACTCTAACATTTGAAGACGTCACATTACATTGACGTCACATTATGACGTAAGAGGGTTAGACGTCACGCGAAGGAAGTACTGAAAGTCTCGGTCATTATTATTTTGAGCGCGCCGAGACTGGTTGGCAGTCGTGTCCTTGTAAGTAGGCTACATGCAGACAGACAGATCTAGATCTAGTGTCTCGCTTTCTTGCACAGTTTCACCTATGCTCTTTCTGTGTGTGTGTGTGTGTGTGTGTGTGTGTGTGTGTGTGTGTGTGTGTGTGTGTGTGTGCGTGCGTGTGTGTGTGTGTGTGTGTGTGTGTGTGTGTGTGTGTGTGTGTGTGTGTGTGTGTGTGTGACGGAGTGATTGAGTTTGTGTTACTGTTTGTCGATTTCTTACGTGAGCCTTGATGGCTTCGCCTCTTGTTTTTTTTAAATCTGACTTTCTTTGTGGCCCCCTGACTCCGCCCCCTCCCTCTGTAAGGACCCTCCTCCACAAGGACCGATTTTTGTCAACATTTTAAAGGTCGCTAGAGAGGGGTTCCACTGTATGACCTAACCGCTACTGGCAGACGGCCTCAATCTTCACGCGCAAAGACGAGATTAATAGGTGCTCGGTTTTGGTATTTTGAATTACATTACATTAAACCTTTGTTGGGTTTCATGGTCATGGCAACAGCCATAATAATATTACATGATGTATAATATCATATTTCAGCATATGTGAATTACATGTCATCATACTAAACTGTCATACATTTTTATTCCTACATTATTCTGATTGATCACAACCAAACCTACTATCATTGGACACATCCAAATGCAAGCGCCTGTTCTTGACAATTTCTCTCTGATCTAAATATAAAATCAGTGCAATTTCCTGGGTCGGGCTTTGCCACAGACACTCACGGTTTGGCCTGTAGGTAAAATGTACAATGTATTTTCTGATTTGTGCACAAAAGCTTTTTTTCTTTTTTCTTTTTTTTAACATAACAATGTTTAATGTCACTGTATGTTTAAAAGACCATGGTCATATTTGTAAAAAAAATGTTAAATTAGAAAATAAATAACATTTTGGTTCATGATTTTTCCTACACCTGTGCTAAAAATAAGAAATAAAAATGTCGGGTATATAAGTCACTCAAATACAGCTAGGTATGAATGGCTCGGTTTGAGTTTGTTGCAGTTGACCCTGCACAATGCGACATATCATGTTTTTGTTGAACAATTTTGACGTCACCCCTCCCATAGGGTGACGTATTTCACAACTTCCTGTGTTACACAAACTCTGTGATGACCAATTTTGACGTCACCCCTCCCATAGGGTGACGGATTTCACAACTTTCTACAGATGAACAATTTTGACGTCACCCCTCCCATAGGGTGACGGATGTCACAACTTCCTGTGTACACAAACTGATGACGTATTTCACAACAAAATGGCGCTGCCCATGGTCAACCTCGAAACTATCCGTATAGAATGGGGGCGTCCTCGCCCCCATAATGAAGCGTCTCTGTATACTCTATAGTCTTTGCTACTACCCCGCTCTTCTTGTCAATTTCACTGCCTATGCCGTGAGCGGTGGACTGACGATGCTACGAGTATACGGTCTTGCTGCGTTGCATTGCGTTCAGTTTCATTCTGTGAGTTCGACATAAGTACAGCTACTTGACTAAATGTTGTATTTTCGCCTTACGCGACTTGTTTTCTTTATCTCTCTCTCTTTCTTTTATTCTTACTCTCTCCAACTCTCACTCTCTCTCTCTGTCTCTGTCTCTCTGTCTCTCTCTCTCTTTATCTCTCTCTCTCTATCTCTCTCTCTCTCTCTCTCTCTGCCCTTACCACCAGAGAAGGACGCAAATTTCGGAGCTCCGCAACATTTGATAAGTATCTTCTCCTAAGCTACTATTGCCGACCAAAAATGTCACAAACGGGACTGCCACATCGCCTGGAACAGTTCCTGATCAACTTAGTGGACGAAGTTGGGCTATCTTCTTGGAAAATCCAGGGGGAAGGTGACAGTACAACAGTTGTGTTGAGGTTTGCTGGGCCGCCATCAGACCAAGCCAACATAGCTCACTACAGGAAGAAAAGCAGGTCACAAGTAAAGCGTGATGAAACAAGAAGAAAGAACTTCGTGCAACGCAAAGCAGCTGAAGCGGAACAGAACACAGCGTCATCGGTAGAGGCCCCTGTCAACAATAGCCGTGCTGCTTCTACCCAACACGTGCAGGATGTGCAAACCAGTGTCACTCACGCACCTGCCCACTGTGACACTGCAAGCTCAACCACGTGCGAGAATGTCAACCCTTTGGTGTGTAGTGCTGTGACGTCACAGACAGCAGACGACGGAACCACTACAGCTGAACTGGCAGCAACGGACCGTGAGTTTGAACCAGATGATGTCTACGACTTAGCCTCACACTGCTCAAAGAAAGTGCGACTTAGATAGAAACTGTTAAACAGAAAGAGGAACCGCACTCTCACAAAAGTAGTGTGCGAAAGAAAAGGTGGAAAGAAGACGCTGTTTGCAAGGGGAGACGACTACGTCCTGACATACGACTGCGAAACAGCACAGACAACGTCATTCCGAGAAGAGGAGGAAACGCCCCCGTGTGTCCGGCGTCTGCCCCAAGTCGACGTAACGTCTTTAGAGAAGAAATCGACCATCTCACTACTGACCTTCATGTCGTGTCTACACTGGTACAGTGCTACCTCCGTGCCATGCCAGACTGACTATTGTCGCTAAACTACATGGCACACATATTTCATGTGTGTTTGTGACAAACCGCGATCGATATGGAACAATACCGCGATCGATATGGAACAATACCGCGATCGATATGGAACAATACCGCGATCGATATGGAACAATACCGTGTTCGAAACGGAAAAGTTATTTCCCGACTTGGATTACAAGTTGGATGCTTCGGACCGAATCACGATGCATTGTTTTTGTGTAACCAATATGTACACTGATGTTCGTGGATCGTTCGATTACCCAACCCCCCAGCACCCTTTTGCTATAAACAATATGAGTTTTCGCAAATAAACATTCTGATTCTCTCTCTCTCTCTCTCTCTCTCTCTCTCTCTCTCTCTCTCTCTCTTTTTATATTTAGTCAAGTTTTGACTAAATATTTTAACATCGAGGGGGAATCGAAACGAGGGTCGTGGTGTATGTGCGTATGTGTGTGCGTGCGTGTGTGTGTGTGTGTGTGTGTGTAGAGCGATTCAGACTAAACTACTGGACCGATCTTTATGAAATTTGACATGAGAGTTCCTGGGTATGAAATCCCCGAACGTTTTTTTCATTTTTTTGATAAATGTCTTTGATGACGTCATATCCGGCTTTTCGTGAAAGTTGAGGCGGCACTGTCACGCCCTCATTTTTCAACCAAATTGGTTGAAATTTTGGTCAAGTACTCTTCAACGAAGCCCGGGGTTCGGTATTGCATTTCAGCTTGGTGTCTTAAAAATTAATTAATGACTTTGGTCATTAAAAATCTGAAAATTGTAAAAAAAATAAAAATTTATAAAACGATCCAAATTTACGTTTATCTTATTCTCCATCATTTGCTGATTCCAAAAACATATAAATATGTTATATTCGGATTAAAAACAAGCTCTGAAAATTAAATATATAAAAATTATTATCAAATTTTTTTTTTCGAAATCAATTTAAAAACACTTTCATCTTATTCCTTGTCCGTTCCTGATTCCAAAAATATATAGATATGATATGTTTGGATTAAAAACACGCTCAGAAAGTTAAAACAAAGAGAGGTACAGAAAAGCGTGCTATCCTTCTCAGCGCAACGAATACCCCGCTCTTCTTGTCAATTCCACGTGCACTGCCTTTGCCACGGGCGGTGGAGTGACGATGCTACGAGTATACGGTCTTGCTGCGTTGCGTTGCGTTCAGTTTCATTCTGTGAGTTCGACAGCTACTTGACTAAATATTGTATTTTCGCCTTACGCGACTTGTTTATTTTCAGGCAAAAAGATGGTGGTGCGCTACCGATTCCAAGGTCAAGAGCCGAGATCGAAATACCAAAGCGCTACTTATATATAGAGACAACCCACGGAGAACAATTCCTTGCATTTGACAGTGCCGATGGAGCGGACAGAATGTTGTTGTTTGCAACCAGTGATGGACTGCGATATATGTCCTCCTCAAAGCACTGGTTCTGTGATGGCACCTTCAAAACAGCCCCAGAACAGTTATTCCAGCTTTACACAATGCATGCCATGTACGACGCCATGTTCAATCACTCCATGCGTCTTTGTACTTTTGCAGAACAAATGTCAGGTGACATACGTGAAAATGTTAGAAAAACTGAGTGATTGCTTCCGAATGCTGAGGTGGAATCGGTAATGATCGACTTCGAGTTGGCAACGAAGAACGCTTTCAATCAAGTGTTCCCCGATTGTGCTGTGAAAGGATGTTTTTATATTTAGTCAAGTTTTGACTAAATATTTTAACATCGAGGGGGAATCGAAACGAGGGTCGTGGTGTATGTGCGTGCGTGTGTGTGTGTGTGCGTGTGTGTGTGTGCGTGTGTGTGTGTGTAGAGCGATTCAGACTAAACTACTGGACCGATCTTTATGAAATTTGACATGAGAGTTCCTGGGTATGAAATCCCCGAACGTTTTTTTCATTTTTTTGATAAATGTCTTTGATGACGTCATATCCGGCTTTTCGTGAAAGTTGAGGCGGCACTGTCACGCCCTCATTTTTCAACCAAATTGGTTGACATTTTGGTCAAGTAATCTTCGACGAAGCCCGGGGTTCGGTATTGCATTTCAGCTTGGTGGCTTAAAAATTAATTAATGACTTTGGTCATTAAAAATCTGAAAATTGTAAAACAAACAAAAAAAAAATTTATAAAACGATCCAAATTTACGTTCATCATCTTATTCTCCATCATTTGCTGATTCCAAAAACATATAAATATGTTATATTCGGATTAAAAACAAGCTCTGAAAATTAAATATATAAAAATTATTATCAAAATTTTTTTTTCGAAATCACTTAAAAACACTTTCATCTTATTCCTTGTCGGTTCCTGATTCCAAAAATATATAGATATGATATGTTTGGATTAAAAACACGCTCAGAAAGTTAAAACGAAGAGAGGTACAGAAAAGCGTGCTATCCTTCTCAGCGCAACGAATAATAATAATAATAATAATGCAAACTTTTATAGCGCTATTCTAGAAAAGTGTCTACTCTTAGCGCTTTACAATACATACATCGACCAAGCATACTATACACGCACAGGCAAAGAAACCGACCAAACATAACCAACAAACTATACATGCACAGGCAAAGAAAACGACCAAACATACAATACACGCACAGGCAAAAATAACGACCAAACATAAACAAACATACTATAACCAAACATAACCAACATACTATACGCACGCAGGCAAAGAGAACAATCAGCACATATAATTATTACTGACATCTAATAATGCAGGCATACAGTGACAATCCAATACACAGCCTAAGCACATGAACCACAATAGGCTTCTATATAAAAATGTGTCAACAGTACTATTTACACACACACAGACAGTGCTGACACAAAGCGCAGAAAATGTATATACGCGTTATTTTAGGCACTAGGTAGGGGGTGAGGTGGGGCAGGATGGGGTGGGTGGGGAGATGCTGGAGGGGAAATCACTTGCGCTGGAAGAGGTGTGTTTTGAGATTTGTCTTGAATGTAGTGAGAGAATCTGTGTGTCTGAGAGGCAGAGGTAATCTATTCCAGATCACAGGGGCTTGATAGGCGAAGGACCTCTCGCCACATGTCTTTGTTTGCACTGTGGGTAGTCGGAAGAGTCGAGTGTCGGCGGCAGAGCGAAGCTGACGAGAGGGGGTGTAGAGATTGAGGAGTTCTGACAAGTATTCTGGGGCAGAACCAGAAACGACGGCAAAAGAAAGAGAGGAGAGTTTGTATTCGATCCTTTTAGTGATAGGCAGCCAGTGTAGAGAGTGAAGAAGGGGTGTGGCGTGTTCATACTTGGAAGATTTGAAGACCAGGCGGGCAGCGTTATTTTGGATCCTTTGAAGTCTATCTAAAAGGTACTTAGGGAGACCGGCCAGGAGAGAATTGCAATAATCTATCTTTGAGAGGACTAAAGAACACACTAACGTTTTGGTTGCATCAGTGGTGAGGTAGTGACGGACTGAACTAATCTTGCGCATCTCTAGATAGGCGGACTTGCAGATGTTAGAGATGTGTTTTTGGAAAGAGAGAGTTGGATCGAGAGTGACGCCAAGGCTGCGGACAGACGGAGAGAAAGAGATAGGTAGTTCGTTGACAGTGAGAGAGGCAGGAAAAGAAGGGTGATTGAGAAATTTCTTGGGACAGGCCAGCATAACTTCGGTTTTGTCACTATTTAACTGGAGTTTGTTTAAAGACATCCAATCACTGAGGTCCGTAATGCAATCCTGTGTCCGAGATACCAGATCGTCAACTTCAGCAAGAGGGGCAGACTGATGAAGCTGTGTATCATCAGCGAAACTCTCGTGCGACAACGCATGGCGACTGATAACATCGGACACAGGGGAGGCATATAGAACGAAAAGTATGGGGCCAAGCACGGACCCTTGCGGGACACCGTACTGGAGAGCTGAAGGTTGAGATTTGATGCCGTTGACACAAACGGTCTGCGTCCGGTTAGTAAGGTACGAACGAACCCAGGAAAGGGCCAGATCATGAACACCAAAGGAGTGCTGAAGCCTGTGGAGCGGAATTTCGTGGTCTATCGTATCAAATGCGCTAGACAAGTCCAGTAGTGTTAGAATGGAGACCTGATTTTCGTCAAAGCCAAGAAGGATGTCGTTTACAATCTTCAGACGTGCTGTCTCAGTACTATGGTTTTTCCTGTATGCAGACTGATGGGTGTTGAGAAGGTGGTTTTGCTCTAGGTGAGTGAGAAGTTGTGAGAGGACAATTTTTTCAGTGATTTTTGAAAGGAATGACAAGTTCGAAACGGGCCTAAAGTTTTTCAAGGAATTCTTGTCAAGTGAAGGTTTTTTGATGAGGGGCCTAACTATTGCAGGTTTGAATTCATCTGGGAATGAGCCGGAAGTCAGAGAGTCGTTGATGACGTGAGTGAGGTATGGAAGAAGGTCATCAATACAATCACACAGCAGAGAGGACGGAATGGGGTCAAGCTCGCACGTTTTCGGACTGGCGCCTAAACACACCTTTTTTACAAACTCGCTGGTGACAGGCTCAAAACGCTGCAGAGCTGGACCACAATACATCCTATCGGCAACCGGTGAAGGCGGGACAACAGCAGAATCAAGCTTCTCGCGAATAAGCGCGATCTTCGCAGTGAAAAAGTCAGCGAACTTCTGGGGAAGCTCATGTACAGAGAACATGGTGGGAAGAGGGGAACAAGTCACCTTGCCTAAGATGTCATTGGTGACACTAAACAGCTGTTTGACTGAGGTGCATGCGAGTATTTTGGATGAGAAGAATGCAGACTTGGCATGGTCGACGATGGCGATGACCCGGTTTCTGGCCGCCTGAAATATTTGCCGAATACCCCGCTCTTCTTGTCAATTCCACGGGCACTGCCTTTGCCACGGGCGGTGGAGTGACGATGCTACGAGTATACGGTCTTGCTGCGTTGCGTTGCGTTCAGTTTCATTCTGTGAGTTCGACAGCTACTTGACTAAATATTGTATTTTCGCCTTACGCGACTTGTTTTCATTTTGCGCAGAGTATCTATCACAAGGTACAGTCGCTTGGCTATGCTACTGATTACATGGAGGACGAAGCGTTCTCTATATCTGTCCGCAAGTTGGCTGCCCTCGCATTTGTACCTACACCAGAACTTTCAGTGTGTTATGACCATCTTCAAGAAACCATCGCAGATGACCGATTTCAACAAGTGGCAGATTATCTCGAAGACACGTACATAGGTCGGCGGGTAGGAAGAAACGCAAGGAGACGAAACCCGCTGTTCCCATCTCACGGGGGATAACCGGTCAAAGGCCGAACAGAAGCCGAAGGCCGCTCATGACACGTGTGAAGGCAAGTTTTGTCTGTTTTCTAGGTATTGTTTGATTTATGTCGGGATTTAAGGTAAGCTACTGATTCAGCGATGACTAAATTTGTTTCTCGATGCATAAAAAGCCTTCAAAGCTGAAAATGTCCGCGATCGAGCACCGGAAATGGCTGTTCGATGGGTTTTGCAAGTAGAAATGTGCTTTATTTCACCAAATCAGCTCGTATTTGGTGTGGGTACGGGATTCTAGAGGACGAAGGAGTCATAAGAGGTGCAAAGAAGTGCTATTTGGGAGTAGAATAAATCTTCCGAGACAGTAGACAAGAGAAGGTCATATTTGAGAGACGCGCGTAGGCCGATTGTCTTTCCGACAAGCGAATGGCGGAATGATACAGCAGATTAATCATTCGTTTTGACCAGAAACCTAGTCTCTAGTTTTTATGAATGAGTTTTTTAATTAAAACAATCACGAGAACTCTCTCGCTTACCCTTAAATCTTTATCCTTGTAAAATAAAGTTATCTCTCTCTCATAGTTTCTTTTTGGCCTGTTGGCAAGTCTTCTCTCACTCGTTGAAATAATAGAAAACTGTTGATAACACATGGTACCCGGGGGGAGTGGGGGGGGGGGGGGCGGAGTGGCAGCAGATGTTGCCTGGAAGCGTCGTTTTGCACTCTGTGTCTCTGCCCGGGTTTGGGGAGGGGGTGGGGGTGGGGTGGTGGCTATAAACGGTTGCCCCTCCATGTCTACTCACCGGGGAGGGGGAGGGGTGTGCCACGGCAAGGAATTGTACGCCTTGAAAGAAAGGGTGAGGGGGCAGCCGCGGACTCTGCCGCTGGTAACTTTGCCGGCCAGCCGACTAAAGAGGAAACTCTCCAAAGTGATGTATGGCAGCATAGTAGCACCAAAAGTAAAATTACTCATTTCATTGCATGATGTCTTATACAAGCACATTTTAAGACAAGCAATTGTAATATACCTGTGAGTCTTATTAATATCCACATATTATAAATTTACTAAAATCTCCAGAAGTTACAAATATCTGTGATAATATAAATGTATGTGCATTTCCTGTAGCCGTTTCTTTCTTTAGATCATGCAGAACAAGAAGGGCAAAGCCCATACGACCCACATGCTTGACCTTGACCTTTACATGACCTTGACCTTCAGGGTCAAGGTCAAATAACTAAACCTAGCAATGACATCATACACTAAGAACTGCTTTACACATTTTTCCTACCAAAATACATGTGACCCAAGGTCAAGGTCATCCAAGGTCATGCAACACAAAGCTGTTAATTCAAGACATAGGAAGTACAATGGTGCTTATTGGCTTTCTACCATGAGATATGGTCACTTTTAGTGGTTCACTACCTTATTTTGGTCACATTTCATAAGGGTCAAAGTGACCTTGACCTTGATCATATGTGACCAAATGTGTCTCATGATGAAAGCATAACATGTGCCCCACATAATTTTTAAGTTTGAAACAGTTATCTTCCATAGTTCAGGGTCAAGGTCACTTCAAAATATGTATACAATCCAATTTTGAAGAGCTCCTGTGACCTTGACCTTGAAGCAAGGTAAACCAAACTGGTATCAAAAGATGGGGCTTACTTTGCCCTATATATCATATATAGGTGAGGTATTGAATCTCAAAAACTTCAGAGAAAATGGGAAAATGTGAAAAATAGCTGTTTTTTAGACAACATTTATGGCCCCTGCGACCTTGACCTTGAAGCAAGGTCAAGATGCTATGTATGTTTTTTGGGGCCTTGTCATCATACACCATCTTGCCAAATTTGGTACTGATAGACTAAATAGTGTCCAAGAAATATCCAACGTTAAAGTTTTCCGGACGGACGTCCGGACGGACGGGGAGGACGGACGGACGGACGACTCGGGTGAGTACATAGACTCACTTTTGCTTCGCATGTGAGTCAAAAATGGTTTTTACAAGGAGCAAGATCCGAGAAAACCACCGGCAAATACACCCTGGTGCATTCTCTGTAGTCAGGCAAACCTGACGCCCACAAGAAGTGGACCTACATGTTTGAAAAAAACAACAACACATGTGTGGGTTGAATTAGATACTTTCTGCTGCAGTTATAGAAGTAAATATTCCTTTTGGATAATTTTCCTGACTGCATAACAGCCTCAAACGTTAGAAATAGTCATAGTTGTGCGTTTATATAGGTAATTCCGCATTGATATTTATACATGTCATTGGTAATTAGTAAATTATCAATGTGGAAGTGATATATGTAATTTTTACTTGTGTCGCAATTATGCCGTCATACTATGGTGTCCCCTCCACTGAGGCCAGGGATCTCACCCCCAACCCCCCCCAGTTCCCCCTATGGTATCAGTGCCCCCTTAGCCCTTATGTTTACACATTAGACGTGCCGCGTCTGCTATCCAGTTCGCGGTAGGATTAGAATATATATATATATATATATATATATATATATATATATATATATATATATATATATATATATGTATAGGTTACAACACGAGTGGTTTTTTATATGGCTTGTATTTCAGTCAAGACCCAGCGGATGAATATCATCGGGAGACACGAGCCTCTGGCGAGTGGCTCTCGATTGATATTCCCGCTGGGTCTTGACTGAAATACAAGCCATATAAAAAAAACACGAGTGTTGTAATCTGTATATCCCATTCTACCATCAAACACAAAGTGTAGACTACTAGCGGCACTGTTGCGATCTGTGCAGGGTAAAACTGTTGCCAGCGAGACTTAGCCCTTTTGCAACCTTAAACTAAGTGACCGTCGCTGAAAAAATAAAACGAATGAGTGCATCGATAAGTACGCGGTAACACTACTTTCAGACCATTTAAAAGCTTTAAGTAAAGGTTCATAAGTTGCAAGAAAGTAATGAAGTCGAATAGAAATTAATTTAGTTGAAGCGCACAATCATGTTCTTTTGTTTTGCGTTTCAGGTCGGCAGAACGGGCGAAACGGGTTTGGGACCCATTTGGCTTACTCGATTCAGAATCGATTCCACGTTGTTTTTCTCGAACGTGTGTAATTAGGCTTATTGACAGAGAAGCAAATTTTAGGGAACAAATATGTAGGTTTAGATTTAACCTCCCTATTTGAAATGTATCTACGTGATAAACTGTTTTGCGAGTGTGTTTGCATGGATGAACTTAAACTGGTATGGTGTGAGGAAAACGCGACCGACACGTCTGTCACCGCCGATTGATTGCATTTTGAAGGAATATGACTGGATTACGGAAAAATAATATGTGGACTTACTGCAGAGCCAGGCAAAAGAGTAGACTTGGCTCGCAAAACACGTGAAACAGCCGATGTTTGATAGCTGAAGGCGCACACCAAAACACACTACCGACAGATTCTCAAAAGTCGTCTGCTAACGATGCAAGGGGAGGGTACTCGTGTTTTTGTTTTGGTTCGCTAGCATCTGGTTATCTTGTAAGTTGAATGTTCGTTTTTTTCGACCTGCATTGCTTTCATAATGAAAGAAACTTTTGCTTATTGCATCTCATACATCAGATCAGTTCTGAGATTCATTTTTGCGTGCAACTGATATGGTTTTCTGAGCCGTGCAATACGATTTTAGAACTTCATACAAATGTGTCACATTGTTCGGCGCGAGGTCAAAGGTCGGGAGGAAAGTAGTCCTTTGCCCAAATCGGAATCTGCACTATCATATATTTTTTGGAGTCCATGATGTATTTATTGAGCTATAAAAATACAACATATATACCCATACTGAAGTAACAGAGACAAAGAAGGGAGGTCATGGGATATATATATATATACCAAACCGATGTCAAATACGAGCTGATTTGGTGAAATAAAGCACATTTCTACTTGCGAAACCCATCGAACAGCCATTAGGCTAAGCGAGAGAGTTCTCGTGATTGTTTTAATTAAAAAACTCTTTCATAAAAACTAGAGACTAGGTTTCTGGTCAAAACGAATGATTAATCTGCTGTATCATTCGCTTGTCGGAAAGACAATCGGCCTACGCGCGTCTCTCAAATATGACCTTCTCTTGTCTACTGTCTCGGAAGATTTATTCTACTCCCAAATAGCACTTCTTTGCACCTCTTATGACTCCTTCGTCCTCTAGAATCCCGTACCCACACCAAATACGAGCTGATTTGGTGAAATAAAGCACATTTCTACTTGCAAAACCCATCGAACAGCCATTTCCGGTGCTCGATCGCGGACATTTTCAGCTTTGAAGGCTATTTACGGGCAAATATCAATCGCTCCCTGACTTTGTATGCACCGAGAAACAAATTTAGTCATCGCTGAATCAGTAGCTTACCTTAAATCCCGACATAAATCAAACAATACCTAGAAAACAGACAAAACTTGCCTTCACACGTGTCATGAGCGGCCTTCGGCTTCTGTTCGGCCTTTGACAGGTTATCCCCCGTGCATCTGAAATGTGGAACCAGTACGAAAGAACTGATGACGATATGCCAAGGACAAATAACCACTGTGAGGGATGGCACGGAAGATTCCAGTCAAACGTTGGAGCGCATCACCCCAACTTCTGGAAGTTCCTGAAAGTTCTCAGAAGAGAGGAAGCAGCTGGCCGAGCAGAGATTGCTCAACACATCGCTGGTCATCCTCCACCACCCAAAAGAAGGAAATACAAAAACTCTAACGAGCGCATTTTGCGGCTCGTTCGGTCATATGACAACAGAAACCTTGACACATACCTACTCGGAATTGCACACAATGTTTTCTTTTAGACGCTTCTAGATGTGAACGTAGCAGAGATTGCTCAACACATCGCTCGTCATCCTCCGCCACACACAAGAATACCAAGACTCTAACCAGCGCATTTCGCGGCATACAGTGTTTTCTTTTAGACTATTTTAGACTCTTTTAGATGTGTATGTATGTGAATGTACGTGTTTTAAACCAAAGTTGCTGAATTAAAAGTAGGAACCACACATGCGTAAGAATACACATTTTATTTATCCATTTTATCAACAAATTAAGCATTAAACCGCCTTTTCCACGAGCGGGGGACTGTCGATGCTATACGGTCTTGGTGAAAAAATGCAGTGCGTTCAGTTGCATTCTGTGAGTTCGACAGCTTGACTAAATGTACTTTCGCCTCACGCGACTTGTTCTTTACTCTTTTCAGTAATATTCCGAAAAACTAAGTACATAATTTTCATTTTTTGTGATTGCTAGTATTCAAATCCATATCAAAAACTTTGGTTTCCATGTTACGAAGGTGATGTACTTTGAAACCCTTGTAATATACTCAACGCAGACACACTAAATGTGTAAGTATTTGTAATTTTTTCTCTGCCGGCCAAGGAACCACTGTCTATCAATGAAATCAAATTGTATGGTTAAAATGTCTCAGTTAAGTAAGGAAATATGACCTTCGTAACATGGTTTCCACTGGTTCACAGCTCTGGAGAACGACAGTGTCAGCTACGACAGTGTCAAGCAGAACAGATCACTTAATTCCCAGTCTTATCGCCCACCTACCCTATCGTCACGCTCATAAGAAAAATACCAGTGTTAGGCATTTCTGTAGTGAACCTATAGGAGAAGCTACTGGAAGGGTATCTATCATGTGTTTGAGAGTACAAACTCTCAGACTATCGGAAACCATTGCCACGGTAACGTCAGTAAAACTGGCGATCTCGTTTCTTGAGTTAGGCACTTTTTACATTTCGTCAGGTTTTGACTAAATGTTTTATCATAGAGGGGGAATCGAGACGAGGGTCGTGGTGTGTGTGTGTGTGTGTGTAAGTAAGTGTGTGTGTGTGTGTGTGTGTGTGTGTAGAGCGATTCAGAGTAAACTACTTGACCGATCTGTATGACATTTTACATGAGAGTTCCTGGGTATGATATCCCCAGACGTGTTTTTTCATTTTTTGGATAAATGTCTTTGATGACGTCATATCCGGCTTTTTGTAAAAGTTGAGGCGGCACTGTCACACCCTCATTTTTCAATCGAATTGATTGAAATTTTTGAAAAGCAATCTTCGACAAAGGCCAGACTTTGATATTGCATTTCAGCTTGGTGGCTTAAAAATTAATTAATGACTTTGGTCATTAAAAATCTGAAAATTGTAATTAAACTTGTTTTATAAAACGATCCAAATTTACGTTCATCTTATTCTTCATCATTTTCTGATTCCAAAAACATATAAATATGTTATATTCGGATTAAAAACAAGCTCTGAAAATTAAAAATATAAAAACTATGATCAAAATTAAATTTCCGAAATCGATTTAAAAACAATTTCATCTTATTCCTTGTCGGTTCCTGATTCCAAAAGCATAGATATGATATGTTTGAATTAAAAACACGCTCAGAAAATTAAAACGAAGAGAGGTACAGAAAAGCGTGCTATGCAGCACAGCAAAACCACTACCGCGCCAAACAGGCTCGTCAGTTCTACTGCGTTTTGCACGAGCGGCGGACTACGGTCATTGTGAAAAATGCAGTGCGTTCAGTTTCATTCTGTGAGTTCCACAGCTTGACTAAATGTAGTAATTTCGCCTTACGCGACTTGTTTATGATACAGGAAGACTTGTTTTGAGGATGTGAAGGTATGCAAACGCTCTTATGACCAGACTTCAGCTTCAGACAGACAGATGTTCTTGCATCCACTCCATGCATGCAGCAACAACCCAATGAAATTGACTTAAGAGTGATGACAGCTTCGACGGGATTTTAATCCAGTAGCTATAAAGCAAGATTGGCAAAATAAGGGCACAAAGGCGGCAGTAGGCATGGCTTTTAAAATCCCTATCCCCCCTAAGCTGAAGAAGCCTAATCCGTAATAGGACCGGAGGTAGTTTCGTATTCTACGAACTGTTTGATTCTTTTACCCCCTACGCACCCTCTTTTTCACGAAGACTTCCGGCTCTTTGGCAGCGGGCCCCGCGTGCATACGGCCGCTGAAGGAAATGTACCCTTTCAGATTCTAGTCGTATGCCAGCATGCGATCTGATCCTAGTTACCATTCGTAGATGGAGAAAAGGTCAACAACTAGGGGACCCAGTATCCGTTCATACCTCCGCTTACATCGGCGTTCGGGCATTCCAGAATCCTGGGTATTTGGTGCGCTTTGCGCAACCACACCTTTGTATTTAGGTGTCTACATTGAATTTCTTGGCTAAAGCCTATGTTACATTTTATGTAAGCCACAGTTACTTGTATTAGCCATGTCTACTTATGCAGAGTTTATAATAGCTTGTGACAGTGCAATTAAAAAGCGCTGCCTACTGCGCCAAAGTACCAGACAAGTAAATGTACACACTAAAAGAAAACATGTATAACTGGTTGGAGATAACCCAAACCTTGAAGACCTGAAAGCGGATTACCCTTTGTCAACATGAAGCAAATAGAAGAACAACAACATTTGTAACTGCTGTTCCTGGTTAAATCTAACTGATACTAAGCACACAGAATAGAAGATGACCCATATTCTGTCCAACACCCCCCCCCCCCACCCCCACCCTTACATCCACCTGAATAGAGATAACCAGTATTCGGGCCAACATAATCCCCCCCCCCCCCCCCACCCCAAAGGCACCTGAATAGGAGATAACCCTTATTCGGGCCAACCTAATCCCCCCCCCACATCCCCCAGGCACCTGGATAGGAGATAACCCGTCTTCGGACCAACATAATCTCCCCCCCCCCCCCCAGGCACCTGAATAGGCGATAACCCGTATTCGGGCCAACATAATCCCCCCCCCCCCCCACATCCTCTTGGCACATGAATAGGAGATAACCCATATTCTGGCCCTAATACGCGATAACCCATATTCTGACCGAGGCAACCCAGCCTGCATTCACATACACCCCTTCGACACCTACATAGTAGATAACTAGTAACCTGGTCAACGTAACTACCCCCTTGCATACATATTCAAGCTAATTCATCCCAGGAAGTTGTCATCAGTGCATCTGCTAGGAGCAGGATAAGCCGTCACTCTCGCGGTGAGGTGGGTGGGATAATTTTCGTCCGCGAAAAACACGTCTTCTCGCGCTGCGTTCAAGACGGAAAAGGAAGTAGGGAGGTTTAACTCCCTTGAATTATCGTAGGTTTGACTTTCTACAGAAAAGCGACCAAATTATCTTTTCCGATTGTCTTACGGAGGTCTCAGCTGAACCAGGTCATAACCAAATTTATGTAAAGACTTAAATTGTTTTATGACCAGACTTCAGCTTCAGACAGACAGATGTTCTTGCATCCACTCCATGCATGCAGCAACAACCCAATGAAATTGACTTAAGAGTGATGACAGCTTCGACGGGATTTTAATCCAGTAGCTATAAAGCAAGATTGGCAAAATAAGGGCACAAAGGCGGCAGTAGGCATGGCTTTTAAAATCCCTATCCCCCCTAAGCTGAAGAAGCCTAATCCGTAATAGGACCGGAGGTAGTTTCGTATTCTACGAACTGTTTGATTCTTTTACCCCCTACGCACCCTCTTTTTCACGAAGACTTCCGGCTCTTTGGCAGCGGGCCCCGCGTGCATACGGCCGCTGAAGGAAATGTACCCTTTCAGATTCTAGTCGTATGCCAGCATGCGATCTGATCCTAGTTACCATTCGTAGATGGAGAAAAGGTCAACAACTAGGGGACCCAGTATCCGTTCATACCTCCGCTTACATCGGCGTTCGGGCATTCCAGAATCCTGGGTATTTGGTGCGCTTTGCGCAACCACACCTTTGTATTTAGGTGTCTACATTGAATTTCTTGGCTAAAGCCTATGTTACATTTTATGTAAGCCACAGTTACTTGTATTAGCCATGTCTACTTATGCCATCAAACTGGCTATTCCATATTTTCTCAAAAGTTTGGTAAGAGCCAGTTTCCGCCACCCCTGTGCCCTAATGTAACTCTAGTACGCTGTCTACAACTTTTACTTTATCTCAAAACAACAATGTCAGGTTTATACAATTTTGGAACATTTCGCTTCGAAATTCTAAAATCAATGAATTTTGCAAATGTGTCGACAGCTTACTAAAGGTTAAGGAACAATGCATATGTTATTATGTAAAAGAAGCTCTTAAAGTTCAGAGTAGATGATTGTAGTTGGACCCCTTCCCCATCGTTGGAATTATGTCCAGGTCTGCCTCAGCGAGATCCGCGCTACCTTGTGCCTGAAAGTCCACTTTCTCCAACAGAGCGCGGGCACGTCCCCTTCTGCCCCCAGAACCAATTAGCCCCTTGCACGGCATTTATGATGCTTGCGCGCAGCTCCATAATTTGTCAAAGTAAGACCATTAGTTCTTGGGATCACGACAGAGTATATCAAGACAGTTGAAATGTACCACATTCTCGAGGTTGTGACCAGATCACGAACAGCCAGGTGGCACTGCCAATCGCTCCAAAATGTAGCACAATGTCTGTAAAATGTGTATTTTGCTGTGTCATAGTAGTGGAAACACGTTACAGCTGTGCAGGCCTGGACTGACAACGAGTGGGGGATGCAGAGGTGCTTCCTGATAGTGTGAAGGTGCGTCTTTATCCAGAACATACAGCTTGACCCATGAACGAGAATACCTGAAACTAAGAGTTGATTATTAGAAAACCTCTCTAACAAGAGATTGCAGCCGCATACTGGTTTGTGTCTGCCTGTTTTAATCAGTTCTTTTAACAAATGAGGTTAATATTGATGACGGTCTTATTTGTCCCAACCGGGACCCATATACGTTTGTTTGGTTGTGTGTGGGCGCAAGCATTCTCTTAATTGCATTTTACAGGGTCCCCACTGGTTTTTAGAAACAAAATTCCATGACTTTTCCATGACTTTCCATGAGCCTCAATAACATTTTCCATGACTAGATCCACAGGTCGCCATTTCCGAACACGCAAACTTTTTACGTCTTGTCACTGCCAGTTTTGACACTGGCTTGCTTTGCACTGAATTTGAGTCAGTTTCTACGCAGTGTCTCTTCGACAAGCAAGTCAAGCATTTGCTACGCAATCAGATTATCGGTAATGTTTGCTGGTCCTGTCATTTCACTAAACTGGACCAGCCACTGTTTGTATCCATCTGCACTGTCGTAAATTCCGTTTCGTAACCGTCACTGTGACTTGACGAACTGTCATTTTTTTCTTTTTCACCGCGATACACAGTTCATTGCGAAGATCTTCCTCGGTAATTCGTTCCAATTCCGCATACTTTTTGTTGTCAAGAAACAACTCGAAAGAAAGTTTCAAACTCATCATCCTCCATCTTGCTTATCGAAGCGCTAACTTACTTTATCGATGCAAAAACAAAAGCAGAAAACTTCGACGAAACCGACCCAAATGCAGCGCAGACGACCCGACGAGATACCGGAAGGAAGTAAGCCTCGCTTTGGCTCAAGTGCCGTTAAAAATACCGTTATTCTCGTATGCAAATACGAACGAGAAGTTGGTCATACGAACAAGCCTTGTGCTGGCGACGCAAATCGGGGAATGGCTGGGCAACGAAAATCGCCGCTGGCGTGATTTTTGTTAAAGCCATATGTACTCGATGACTATACACGCTAATTGCTCTACCAACAGCTGGAGACAGACTAAATTAAGTTCCCTGCAAAATATTGTGGTCTAGGACCCCTTAAATGTTGAGATATTTGAATTTTCATTTTGATCTGGATCGTCTTATTTATAGATTTGGCAACACATGTAACGTTGTGCAAGGGAGAGAACACCGCGGCTTTGTTGACATCCTCACTTTTTCAGAGGCTAGAACAAGCTGTAATGCATGTATTATGGTCCGCGCATGGTGACGTATCGTCATTATATGGTCCCATGGTGCGTTTGACATCGATTGTGGGCAAACCACACTTTGTAAACACGGGAGTGCGTTAGTATGCCTTTAAATTCCATGACTTTCCATGACTTGAATTGAAATTCCATGACTTTCCAGGCCTGGAAAATTAAAAATCAAATTCCATGACTTTCCAGGTTTTCCATGACCTGTACGAACCCTGATTTTAGATGTTTATACTTGGTCTGATTTGCGATTTGTTGTTGTCATAATTATGTTGTCTGGTTGCTAAAGGGCAGATGAACTATACTTTTCCATCCATTGCTTGTTTGTGGACAATACATTGTCTTATGTCTGACGAACGACCAAATACAAACACCTCCCTTTTTATGGTTGTATCGGGACTGCAACGCTGGCTGTCCTGTTCCTGGGTAGGTTGGATGAAAACTCCATCAAATGGACTGGTTGCCTTTTTGCGATACGGCCTGAAACTGTATCTGGTCAGACATGAGCCATCAACATGAATGACGAGTAAATTGTGAATGTTGCTGGGAGATAGACTTCTCCACACACACACACAAAGAAAATGTGCTGAGATTAATCTATTTTTGGGTCCCCCTCATAAAGGGGGGGGGAGGGCACGGCCTGAAGTGCATATATGTCGAGGTGTCCTTGGACTTCAAACTGCTTGCATCTGTGGAGATATTAAACTGACATATACCGGGGAGGACATGGTCTGCAGTGCGTCTGTGTCGAGGTGTCCTTGGACTTCAAACTGCTTGTATCTGTGAAGATAATTATTGAATGTTAAACTGACATATACCGCTGTTCTCCCGGCATCTTTGGCGGACACTGCAACGTTGCTAAATCTGGTGGGATGCCTGCCTTCGGGATGGAATAATACAAATTAAATACAAGCATAAACTCCTTCCCCCAACTGGAGTTGCTATTAGAACCTTGTTTGTCGGGTAAATAATGAGTGCCACCCTGGCAGCCACGGGAATCAGGAACTGGCAACCAGCTTAGCCGCTTCTTGCGATGTTCCAAACATAATAACAAATATCGCGGATATTTTGCGAGGGCTGCAAAATAAAAAGCCATTTAATCGAACTGGGTCATTTAATAAACATATTGAGGCAGACTGGGCCTTTAAAGCTACCCGCAAACCGGTTTTCCTTCTGTCGCTTGATTACCTCTGTTTGTGACGTCGAGTGCCTGTCGTGTACGTCACAGAACGTACTGTCACGTTTTTATATCGAGGGCTAGATCTGGCGCGAAATGAAATGTCAAAATTGCGCCCTAAGTTGCACCCTAAATCACCTCTCACCGCCTGTTAATATATTCACTGAAAATACCTTCACTGTGCAAAGTTCCGGTGTTGCGGAAAAACGAGGTTTAATCACCTTATCCCTTTGTAACTAATGATCTGCCCCGAGTTACGAATCGCCTCGCGCTGCAGTATGTAGATCTACAATTTGGCCAACTTCTTCACCTCTTTTGATCATTTCATATAAGTTAAAAAACATACGCGGTGGCTAAGAATGCCGTAACGGACCTTTCTGATGATAGATTTACATTTAATCCTGGCTTCTTTTCATCTTTTGATCAGTTCAATCTAAGAATGTTGAATCGGGCCTTGTTAGCAGCAGCACACACATGTCTATTGACTGTGAATTGTGCATGATGCCCGATTCTTCAAATTCATTCCAATGATAAAATATTAGCATCGGAATGCAAACAGAACCATCATAATACCACACGATACCACCAATGATACTTCTGATCACGGATTGCTCAGGATATATATACAGCGATATACATCGATACACTAATAAAACAGTGTTCTAGACCAGCCCGCGACTTTTGTAATGTTCGAAAAAAGTACGTTGCCCCGCAGATCCTGGCAAACGCGTGACGTAAAATTTTGATGACGTTTCCGTACATCTAGATCTGTTGAATTACTAACATAATGCTGATGAAAAACAACTTTCCGCACACACCAGTTATGAAGTTGATAACCTTGCAACACGCAAGGGACTTTCTTGGCAACGTACCATACCATAAAGAAAATATCATTCGTGACAATTCTGTTTTTCAGTGAAGGTGGCGTACCAGTAGAAGTACGCTGACTGAGAAGCATGCTGTGTGTACTTTCAACTAAATTTTTCATACACCTGAAACTATTGTTAAAATAATAGGCTGACAACACGCTATTAACATAAATACCACCGTACAATACCGTCAAGTGAGTCGATGTTGACCAAAAATATCACACGAAGGCGATATAATTTTCGTCCGCGAAAAACACGTCTTCTCGCGCTGCGTTCAAGACGGAAAAGGAAGTAGGGAGGTTTAACTCCCTTGAATTATCGTAGGTTTGACTTTCTACAGAAAAGCGACCAAATTATCTTTTCCGATTGTCTTACGGAGGTCTCAGCTGAACCAGGTCATAACCAAATTTATGTAAAGACTTAAATTGTTTTTGTGGGTTGTTATGCAGTTTTGCTGATTCAGTGAAAATGTTGCTTTCAGCTCTTTATCTCACGTTCATCCTGTAGTAACAGCTCGAGATAGGCAGTTTGCAACGTATAACTAAAACAAGTCGCGTAAGGCGAAAATACAACAATTTGGTTTAAACAAGTTTATTCAATAGATTTCATTGGTATTATTACCGCATACATGAAATAAGGAACATGGAGCACAACAAGCTAGGCTTATAAGCGGACTCTTAAAAGCAAATGAAATTTGGCGGACGATTTTAATATAACAAATTTGAAATAATGTCAAAATAATAATGGTAAATTATGGTAGACAAACATGTAACAATAAAAGGAGAAAAAAACAAAAGAAAAAAAAACAATGCTAAACTAACAACAGTACTCACACGCGCTCGCACACTCACTCGCACACACACGCATACAATGACTTCCACATGGTTGAAAATAGAATACTACCAGAACAAGGAAATGTAAACAGTACTGCACATGGTCGTTTCGAACATGGATGAGATAAATGCATTCATTATTCAAAACGTTTGCTTAATAAGATAAACCTGAATAACTGGTCAAATATCAATGCATTTTCGCTGTCTGACTTGTCTCTATTCACGGGGGATAACCGGTCAAATGCCGAACAGAAGCCGAATGCCGCTCATGACACGTGTGAAGGCAAGTTTTGTCTGTTTTCTAGGTATTGTTTGATTTATGTCGGGATTTAAGGTAAGCTACTGATTCAGCGATGACTAAATGTGTTTCTCGATGCATAAAAAGTCAGGGAGCGATTGATATTTGCCCGTAAATATCCTTCAAAGCTGAAAATGTCCGCGATCGAGCACCGGAAATGGCTGCTCGATGGGTTTTGCAAGTAGAAATGTGCTTTATTTCACCAAATCAGCTCGTATTTGGTATGGGTA
>NC_090247.1:64352838-64360338 GCF_037325665.1 Littorina saxatilis
CAGCTTCTGTATGACAGTATGTCTTTCCTTCTCTTTGAGCTTTTTTGTCAGTGTTTGTTTCTTTGAATTCTGTGAAGCTGTTGCTAAGTTTCTGTTCACTACGTGTGGGCGTGGCACTTTGGTCACACGTTTTACTACTACAGTGTACAGGCTCAGGCTCAGTCCCACCCTCTCTCACTGAACATGTGGCTTTTGCTTTCTTAGACTCTTCGTTTGAACCTTTCGAGTGTTGATTACCATGAAACTTTCGCTTCTGAGGGAGTTTTTCCCTTCTCTTTGCATCACAAGGCATGGTAAATGTTACTGACAAACCACACCAGCTATGTTACAGTGAAAAAAAGTAAATAAATCAATCAAATTACAACTTACAAGCATAGTCTCTGTTACAAGGCAGCTAACGCTTGGCAGGAAGTAGGGAAATGACGTGTGGAGGGAGCCACGCGCCTTATTGTTTTGGATTTCAGGGGAGGTCTTATTATTTGACAGTGCAGGGCCGGACTAGGCTAAGAGGAAGGGGGGGGGGGGGTGGGGGGGTTGCCAGCGGTGGTCCAGGGGGATGTTCCCCCTGGCGGGGTCAAGGGGCAGAGCTGATGGGTAGGTCATATTCTGATAGGAAAATGGTCGCTCCTTGCATGAAACTGTATAAAATAAACAATAATAAAAAATGTTTTAAATAAGTGAGGTACATGTTTAGGCCGGGGGGGGGTTGCGCAACCCCCATAACCCCCCCCCCCCCCCCCCCCCCCCGGTAGTCCGGCCCTGCAGTGACAAGTGCAGTGTTCAAAACGCTTTTGTTTTGCTAAAATGGCGTCGTTTACGTTCATGTCAACCACAATAAACGCTGTGTATCTCATTAAATACTTGAAAATGAGCAAAACCACTGCCACCATCGTAAAATTCAGGCTTTTTTCTACCAGAAAAGTGAGGTCACAATTTTTCATTTATTTTTTTCGATTTTTCGCAATTTCCCAGGTGATAGTGCCACCAAGTGGTGAAGAGGGGTAACTCAACTTGGTATCTAACACTATTTCTGAACACTGTAATCACTTTAACACTTTTAATTTATGTTTGTCTGTGTGTCATGCTTTAAACTGGGCTTCAAAAATGGATACATAAGGTTGTTTTTTTCTTTCTTTCTTTATTTGGTGTTTAACGTCGTTTTCAACCACGAAGGTTATATCGCGACGGGGAAAGGGGGGAGATGGGATAGAGCCACTTGTTAATTGTTTCTTGTTCACAAAAGCACTAATCAAAAAATTGCTCCAGGGGCTTGCAACGTACTACAATATATGACCTTACTGGGAGAATGCAAGTTTCCAGTACAAAGGACTTAACATTTCTTACATACTGCTTGAGTTTTTTTTCCAAATTCACCAGTAAAATCACTATGTTTGATGTTTTATTTTGCTTCCCTATTTCTCTTCTTCAGTTTGTGATCATCTGATTGTTATTTTGTTTATATTCACAATACAATATCACAATTTCTTCAGTAGTGTTTGCGTGAAAAAATTAACTTTTAAAACTGCATAATCACTTTGAAATATGCCCTCAGGTGTATCCTCCAGCCTTTATAAAACATTCTGGGGGAATCAAGATAATGAGGAAGACAATGTGTGAAGAGACCTTTATTCCTGATTTATGTTTATGTTTGGAGGATAGACACAGACAGACAGACAGAGAAAGAGAGAGAGAGAGAGCGAGAGAGAGAGAGAGCGAGAGAGAGAGAGAGAGAGAGAGAGAGAGAGAGAGAGAGAGAGAGAGAGAGAGAGAGAGGTCACCAGAACATCAACTAAAAAAACAGCCTCACCTCAGGGAAACAATGCATTCCAGATGCAGTCAAACTTGTTCGCAATTAAGTGTTGCTGCAAATACCAGACTTCTCCTCGGCTGGCACAATGTCTGTGAAAACACGCTGCAAATCCCTTAGAATGACTGTCCAGGCTATCCATACTTGCAAGCTAGAGAGAGACACAAGAGAACATCTGCTCTTTACGTCTCTAGCACACTAATGTGTAAACATGAGGGCTAAGGGGGCACTGATACCATAGGGGGAACTGAGGGGGTTGGGGGTGAGATCCCTGGCCCCAGTGGAGGGGACACCATAGTATGACGGCATAATTGCGACACAAGTAAACATTACATATATCACTTCCACATTGATAATTTACTAATTACCAATGACATGTATAAATATCAATGCGGAATTACCTATATAAACGCACAACTATGACTATTTCTAACGTTTGAGGCTGTTATGCAGTCAGGAAAATTATCCAAAAGGAATATTTACTTCTATAACTGCAGCAGAAAGTATCTAATTCAACCCACAACAGTGTTGTTGTTTTTTCAAACATGTAGGTCCACTTCTTGTGGGCGTCAGGTTTGCCTGACTACAGAGAATGCACCAGGGTGTATTTGCCGGTGGTTTTCTCGGATCTTGCTCCTTGTAAAAACCATTTTTCTGCATGATCTAAAAAACCGCCATCAGCTGCCCTTGCGCTAACTTACCCCCCCCCCCCCCCCCCGCCCCCTCTCCCCCCGGGTACCATGTGTTATCAACAGTTTTCTATAGCACAGCTCTTTCTTGGTTCTCTTCTTATCTTACCGACCGCTACCAGACTGTTTCGATTGACAAACTGAACTCTGACCCCATCAGGCTTGAGTGCGGAGTCCCTCAGGGCTCAGTCCTTGGGCCTGTACTATTTACTCTCTACACTCAACCTCTTGACCACGTCCTTGACCGACACAACGTTCTCCACCACTCTTTTGCCGACGACTCTCAACTTCACAACAGCTCTTCCCCTGACCAGTCTGAATCTCTTCTTTCCTCTATCTCTGACACTATCACTGACGTGCAGAATTGGATGACAGAAAACAAACTTCAGCTCAATAGCAACAAAACTGAAGCTATCCTAATAGGCACAACATCCAAACTCTCCAAAGCCACCTCCGACTCTCTTCCACTCTCTGACTCTTCTGTCCCTCTGTCTTCTGCTGTCAAAAACCTCGGAGTCACTCTAGACAACACCCTTTCCATGCCAAACAACACATCTCTTCTGTCTCTCGCACCTGCTACTTCCAACTCCGCCGCATCGCCACTATCCGCAAGTACCTCACCACAGATGCTACCGCCAAACTGGTCACTTCCACCGTTCTCTCACGTCTTGACTATTGTAACTCTCTCTTGGCGGGTCTTCCCTCTTCTTCTATCTCTCGTCTCCAACGCATTCAAAATAGCTCTGCCCGTCTTGTCCTACGAAAGAAAAAGAGAGATCATATCACCCCCCTCCTCAATCAGCTCCACTGGTTGCCCGTACCTGCCCGTATCACCTACAAAATCAACACTCTCACCTACAAATGCCTCCATGGTCTCGCCCCTGCCTATCTCTCCGACTCTCTTTCTCTCTATGTCCCTTCACGAACACTCAGATCATCTGCCGACTCCCTCAAGCTCAACATCCCCCACACCAAACTCAAAACAGCAGGTCAACGCTCATTTTCTTTCCAAGCACCTAGCCAATGGAACACACTACCTCTCCCCCTCCGTCAATCATTCAAATCTGCACTCAAGACATTCCTTTTTTTCCAAATAATCCATGCATTCTACACTGCCCACCCCATCCCACCCTGAATAACTGTACATATTTTAATGGTTGATGGTGTGTGTGTGCTAGTGACTTTAAGTCTCCGTGTGTGTGAATGAGTGAATGTGCGCCTTGAGTCGCCTGTTGGTGAGATATGTGCGCGTTACAAATATTCGTATTATTATTATTATTTAAGTTATTGAGACATCCCAGTGCACTAAGGGATTTATAGAGCAAATCGAGAAAATTCATTATTGAACGAAGCGCATAGCGCTGAGTTCAATAATTATTTTCGAGATTTGCTCTATAAATCCCTTAGTGCACTGGGATTGTTTCAATAACGATATTGTCAGTACCGCCATAGAAAAAAGAAGATTCCAAGCGCACATTTTGCAACGCGCATTTGAATAGGCATAACTGTGTGGTCAGGTCGTGTACAGTAAAGATCTACTTTTGTGTGGGGTGTCTCAAGTGTGTCGTGCTTTCGTCACACGCATTTTAATTTCTGTTGGTAAATTCCAGTGTAGCGTTAATCTGAACAGTGATGATCTTTCAGAGAGACCTCATTTGAACTCGGAGAAAGGGCTGTGCTCTTCATTATTTGCGATTCGAAACCTCCAGTCGAGCTTCGACGGATTGACTGTGCGGAGTGACTCCCCTTGAATTGACTCGAAGCCGCGGGACTCGACGGTTCGCACATTTTCAAAACAAATGTGGCATATTTCTCGTGTTGTATCTTCACTCATCGGGGAGTCTGATACTAAATATGAACGGTAAGAATGCTCTGAACCCTACACGTATTATATCCCCATCGTTTTTTCGTTCACATTTGCCCAACATGTTAATTTGCTGAGCGGGGTTTATGTCGTCTGCTAGGGCAATCAAACCACATGCAGTCTGCACTGACTGAGTCTGCACGCACGAGGCACGATGGTAATAAGTCTTATAATGGTAAGAACGTTCTGAACCCTACACGTTTTCGATTATGATTGTTCTTGCCTTGAAATAATAATTCGGAAACCATTCATTTACTGAACTGATGCAGTCGTATTTCAGTGTAGTCAGTGCGGCTACGTATGACAGAGTCGATCGAGTCAGTCTTCCAAACTGGTCTAGCTGGTACGTTATCGGAATAACACTTGTGTTTTCTGCTAGCGGGTGGGAATTTTATATTAACTCATCATTTGGTAATGTGGATGATAAGCTACATGCCACTAACACGATGAGAAGAATCTATGCAAGTCGGCGAGAATTAGATCAGATGAAACACAGCGGCTTGTATTTTTAGATCAGTGGCAGCCGCACTGTGGCACAGGCACATGCAATCTGTCAGAAAAAACCCACTTCTGCTTTAATTGAGAAGCAGGGAATTTATGGTCATTTGGTATTGTGGAAAATATAAGCTACATGTCAGTAATTAATTCTGAGGATGAGAGCACAGTCTTGCTTAGGTAAAGGGCGTAAGAATACGCTCTGTGGAAAAGTTAGCGCACTCCAAGAGTGCGCTAACAGTTTTAGTGCATCGCCATTAGCCAATCAACTGGTTCACATCAGTCATGTGACACCAGTACTTACTGACAATTATTATTATTATTATTATTATTATTATTATTATTATTATTATTATTTCAACGAGTGAGAGAAGACTTTCCAACAGGCCAAAAAGAAACTATGAGAGAGAGATAACTTTATTTTACAAGGATAAAGATTTAAGGGTAAGCGAGAGAGTTCTCGTGATTGTTTTAATTAAAAAACTCATTCATAAAAACTAGAGACTAGGTTTCTGGTCAAAACGAATGATTAATCTGCTGTATCATTCGCTTGTCGGAAAGACAATCGGCCTACGCGCTCCTCTCTCAAATATGACCTTCTCTTGTCTACTGTCTCGGAAGATTTATTCTACTCCCAAATAGCACTTCTTTGCACCTCTTATGACTCCTTCGTCCTCTAGAATCCCGTACCCATACCAAATACGAGCTGATTTGGTGAAATAAAGCACATTTCTACTTGCAAAACCCATCGAGCAGCCATTTCCGGTGCTCGATCGCGGACATTTTCAGCTTTGAAGGATATTTACGGGCAAATATCAATCGCTCCCTGACTTTTTATGCATCGAGAAACACATTTAGTCATCGCTGAATCAGTAGCTTACCTTAAATCCCGACATAAATCAAACAATACCTAGAAAACAGACAAAACTTGCCTTCACACGTGTCATGAGCGGCATTCGGCTTCTGTTCGGCATTTGACCGGTTATCCCCCGTGCTATTGCCATACAGAAAATCATCAGCGGTTAGCAAATCATAGTTGGGCAGTGTTGACAAGGTGACTTCACGTATTTGAAGAGATAAGGGGCAATGAAAAATATAGTGCTCCGCATTTTCAACACGATAACCACAAGTGCATGACGGGTCGGGAATTAAATGTCTGTCAAATAGATCACTATTTAGATTGCTGATCCTCAATCTCAGTCTGCAATGGATAATTTCTGATTTCCGATCAGATGTGTATCTATACGAGGGAACAACAGAATCATCAGAACTAATACGTTTTTTAAATAACCCAATAGAATCAAGTTGTTTTACAGTATCTGGAAGCTCATTCCACAGGGAAGTCGAAGACAGAAAAAATGACTTTTTATACAATTCAGTTCGAGAGTGGGGAGTCTGTCTGTCAAGTGGTCTTCGTCTATGGTAAGGGTTCACAGAAGCAACGAGAGGAGGCAGACGTTCTAGTAAGTATGGTGGCACGCGTGCATTAACTAATTTGAAATACAAAATCAATTTGTGTCTTTTTCGCCTCTCCTTCAGTGTTGTAAATACAATATTTAGTCAAGTAGCTGTCGAACTCACAGAATGAAACTGAACGCAATGCCATTTTTCAGCAAGACCGTATACTCGTAGCATCGTTCAGTCCACCGCTCATGGCAAAGGCAGTGAAATTGACAAGAAGAGCGGGGTAGTAGTTGCGCTAAGAAGGATAGCACGCTTTTCTGTACCTCTCTTTGTTTTAACTTTCTGAGCGTGTTTTTAATCCAAACATATCATATCTATATGTTTTTGGAATCAGGAACCGACAAGGAATAAGATGAAAGTGTTTTTAAATTGATTTGGAAAATTTAATTTTGATAATAATTTTTATATATTTAATTTTCAGAGCTTGTTTTTAATCCAAATATAACATATTTATATGTTTTTGGAATGAGAAAATGATGGAAAATAAGATGAACGTAAATTTGGATCGTTTTATAAATGTTTATTTTTTTTTTACAATTTTCAGATTTTTAATGACCAAAGTCATTAATTAATTTTTAAGCCACCAAGCTGAAATGCAATACCGAAGTCCGGGCTTCGTCGAACATTGCTTGACCAAAATTTCAATCAATTTAATTTGAAAATTGAGAGCGTGACAGTGCTGTCTCAACTTTCACGAAAAGCCGGATATGACGTCATCAAGGACATTTATCAAACCAATGAAAAAAACGTTCGGGGATTTCATACCCAGGAACTCTCATGTCAAATTTCATAAAGATCGGTCCAGTAGTTTAGTCTGAATCGCTCTACACACACACAAACACACACACACACACACACACACACACACACACACACACATACACCACGACCCTCGTCTCGATTCCCCCCCCCCCCCCCCCCCCTCGATGTTAAAACATTTAGTCATAACTTGACTAAATGTAATGAGATAGACAGATTGTGCAAAGACCAAAGACGTTTTTTTGCATTTTTCTCAAAACATCAAAACATGACATGGGCAATTATCGTATGAGCGTGACGCTATGTTAAATAATCCTTGTAACAACCATGCATCAACACAAAGCTTTAACAAGTCGTGTAAGGCGAAAATACAACATTTAGTCAAGTAGCTGTCGAACTCACAGAATGAAACTGAACGCAAT
>NC_090247.1:64365338-64397838 GCF_037325665.1 Littorina saxatilis
GAGATTGCTGTGTCCGTTCCCAGCATAGTGCTTCTTGCCTACTGGTGGTAAGTCAAATAGGGGTACGCCTGGGGGGGGGGGGGGGGGGGTAGCTGGATAGTCAAGGTGATTAACGACAAATATCGGCTAATGATCAAGATGACTAACGCGGAACAATGTACATAACAGTTTTTCTCATCTGTTCTATCAAAGATTATAACGTAAATGGTCAAGGCAATTTTTGTCATTCCTCATCTAGTAGTAAGTAGGGTGTATTCAGGGAAAGAATTTGCCAAGAAAACGTTTGCCGTCACATGGAGCACAACAAATAATTAAAATACTTACAAGTCTGCTCTTCAGTTCACTTAATAATGTACGATACCGATACATGCACAGCCTGACGCTGACCTTATGATTGATTTTGTACTGCTGAAGTCATCGAGACAACCTTCGTTCTGGAAATTCTTGTACACTTCCAGTGGAGACATTTAGAAGAGGTGACATAATTTTTACTTGACGTCATTACTTACGTTATGACGTCTTTCGATTTGTGTTTGGCTTTTGACGTCAGAGATTTTACTTCAAAAACAGGATCAAAAAGAGACTTAGTCTAAGTTTTGTGTCAATCGATATCGTACGTCATTAATTATCGAAAATTCCACTATCCTTGACATGTGTTTTCAGGGTGATTCCAGAATCCCCACGCTGGCTGGCGTCGCGCGGGCGAGAGGAAGAGGCTATGAAGATCTTGGAGAGGATCGCCAAGTCCAACAAGACCGTCATGCCAAACGTGGACGACTCCAAAGACCTGCTGGACACCAAGGATCACCTCAGCTTCCGCCACGCTCTCAAGTCTAAGGAACTCATCGTGCGCGTCGTCATCGTCCTCAGCAACATGTCAGTTAAGCCTAGGTCCCACTATCACAAATATTTTGGTGAACCACAACGAGTTACAACGATGTTTGCCACGAATGATTACTAAAAATCGACCGAACAAGAACAAAGTAATGCGAACCACAACGACCTCGGCGATTTTTTCTCAACGAATCCCAAGTCGTTGTATTTCGCCATCAAAATTTGTTATAGTGGGACCTAGGCTTTATGGTGGTCAAGGCTGTCTTTTATTGAGCCTTAAGTTGCCTTTGCGAAGACTTCTCGAAGACTTATTACCGAAAATGTAGTGCGATAGCTTCTTGAAGTAGACTTCAGAGTGAAACTAGAGGGTGGTTTCTTTGAAAGAGCAAACCCAACAACTGAATCAATTAGTCCATCTTTTCATCATTGTTATTTTGTCTATTGTGTGTCTTGATGGCCTAATTCAAACATCGATTGTTCAAGGTTCTTGTAAATGTGTTGTTTTCTGGATCATTACAAGTTCAATAACTTCTCCTTTCTTGTTTTTGTTGGGTTTTTGTTTTTTTAATTCTCGATGTTTTAACGTTGGCAGTATCATCTGTTTTGGACTTTTCATGGACAACAAATACATGTTCGAACTTTGCCGATGATTCTCCTGGCTTCTGCGAGGGTATTTTATTAAGTGGCTCTGAAGTGAAACAGTGACTTCCATTCTCAGCGTATACTTAAAGCCACACTCCTTCTCGGGAAAACAGTTCGGATCACCATCTCATGGAATAAGACCACCCCTCCACTTGGTCACGTACCAAAATCAGTACCCTGACTGTTTGCTGGGGTGGGCTGGATTTTGTAACGAAAACATTTATTTAAAGAAAGTCACCAGCGTCTTGTACGAAAATGCTCCATTTAAAAAAAGTCCACTGTGCACACCTATGTACCTATGTCTTTCATTTTCAGATCCAGTATTTGTTCGATTGGAGGGGGATGGTCTTACGAGCCTTTCCAGATCTGAGATTGTGAGCAGAACTGTTTTCTCGAGATGTAGTGTGGCTGGAATTTCATTTTATGATGTTCACATTTTGGCAGGTTTGTCATCGTAGTGGTGTACTACGGCCTGACACTCAACATCACCAACCTGAGCGGCGACCTCTTCTCTAACTTTGCCATCGGCGCTGCCACGGAGACGCTGGCTTACGTGGTGACCCTGGTGTTGCTGGACCGACTGGGGAGAAAGCTGCTGTTCACCGGGAGCATGCTGCTGGCGGGAGCTGCCTGTACACTCTCCATCCTGCCCGTCGTGTTGGGCGCACCTGGTGAGGCCCTGTGGCTTTTGGTTAGAGTGGTTTTGGTGGTGGTGATAATGATGACGATGACGATGATGATGATGATGACGATGATGATGACGATGATGATGATGATGATGATGATGATCACGATGATGATGATGACGATGATTATGATGATGATGACGATGATGATGATGATGATTATGATGATGATGATGATGATGATGATGATGGTTTAAACAAGGTTTTTATTCAATTAAACGTGATATAATAATAAAACGAGAAACAAGAGGGACACGAACTCAAGCGAAAGCTTTTAATTATTACGCGCCCTTTTCAAACACTGAGCAAGGTGAATTTGTACAAGTTATAATTTTCATTTGTTTACAGATTGGATAGTGGTGGCATTGGGCATGACTGGACGCTTTGCGGTGTGCATCGCTTTTGCGACTATTTATGTGTATGGCGCCGAGCTGTTTCCCACAGTTGTACGCTCTTCTGCCATGGCGGTCGGCGTGACCTTCTCTCGCTTCGGCAGTATTCTCTCGCCTTACCTGGCAGATGTGGTAAGTCGACTTTGTCCGGTCAAGGTATGTGTGGCTGGGTTTTCAGGTGTATACATCTACACAACTGGAATCCAACAAAGAAGCATGAAAATCAGAAATCACGATAATGGAAATTGTTGATACATACCCAAAAGGCATTTTACGAAACTACTCAGGCACCACTGTACTCAGTTTTGCATGACACTGTGCAATTTGAGCGTCAGGCAGAGTAACAGTTTAACAAGATGTGGTGTGTGTAGTTTGTTTCCACCTAGTCCCTATAAGTAACACAGATATGCACATAAGTATATAAAGCAAACACTGAGAAAATTGTCTTCAGGAAAAGCAATACAGCAAAATACAAACAGTTGTGCCCCTGTGTCATAGTGCTAAATCTTGTTGACGACATAAGCACGTATGTCATACGTATCATGGCAGTCAGTGAGTGTGACATCCATGATTGTTGTGTTTCCTAAAGCCTGTCCTTTACTGGGCGAAGTCGACCACGCGAAGTATACTTCGCGAAGCTGGCGTCAGAAAGCTTTAGCACTGAGTTTTTGGTAAAAAGACTTCGCGAAGTCGACTTCGGACTCAATTAAGGGCCGACTTTAACTTAATGCTTGTTTCAGGGTCTGCTGGTCGGTGGGAGATTCCGTGACGCGCTCCCCCTGGTGGTGATGGGGTCGCCGGCTCTGGTAGTGGGGCTCTTTTCACTATGGTTACCGGAGACTCTGCATACCAGGCTGCCAGAGACAATCGAGGATTTGGAACACTCCAAAATGTAAGAGTTCTTCACCTTGGTATCTCGGGGTTGTTTATCATAACCATTGACACTCTAAACTGATGTGTTCCACTATTGTACACACTTTCTGTAACCTGTTTTGATATAGTGTAGCACATAGTTCTACAAGCAAAAGTAGCACATGGTTAACCCATCAGTGTCGGTTTGTGTTCCAAACTGGTTACAGAAAGTGTGTTCAAAGGTGAACAATATATGTTAGTGTTGTGTGTGTGATAGATCACTCAGGAATGTATTTCTAAACAGGTCCTGTTTAGACAATAATAACAAAAATGGACCCAAATATTGTGTTACTGCTGCTTAAGTTAGCGTTGTAAATTAATACATGTCAGAGTATGTAACAACTTGCGGCAAGGAATAACTCTTCTCTTCGTTGTGTACTAACTTCTCTAGCAGTCTTCGTTATGTCTGTCCTAATAGCCGAATTTTTGAAATAACTATAAGCAACAACAACATGTTTACATAGCTTTGTGGAAGCGAGAAAAGAGCAAAGTCACAATAGACAGTGTCCGGAAATAACTCTGTCGGGTTTGTGTGGGTTGTGAAAGAGTGAATACCCTTGCTTTTAGTGAGACGAATAATCCACAGGGCAATTACTAGCGAGGGGTGTGTCTGAAACACGTAGACAAGGAGCAAGGGTATTCACTCTTTCACAGCTCATATAATTATTATACCCAACGGAAACGACCATGTGCAGTACTGTTTACATTTCCTTGTTCTGGTAGTATTCTATTTTCAACCATGTGGAAGTCATTGTATGCGTGTGTGTGCGAGTGAGTGTGCGAGCGCGTGTGAGTACTGTTGTTAGTTTAGCATTGGTTTTTTTTTCTTTTGTTTTTTTTCCTTTTATTGTTACATGTTTGTCTACCATAATTTACCATTATTATTTTGACATTATTTCAAATTTGTTATATTAAAATCGTCCGCCAAATTTCATTTGCTTTTAAGAGTACGCTTATAAGCCTAGCTTGTTGTGCTCCATGTTCCTTATTTCATGTATGCGGTAATAGTACCAATGGAATTTTTATTGAATAAACTTGTTTAAACCAACGGAGTTATTTCCGAACATGATTGAATCTTTCCTCTTGTCTCGCTTGCACAATGCTATGTAAACATTTTGTTGTTGCTAATGTGAGATTTGTTGTTGTTGGTGATGTGAGATTTGTTGTTGTTGCAGAAATCGTGGTTTTCTATGTTGCAAGAAGCAGGAAGAGGACGGTGTTGAAATAACAGTTACACCAGAAGAAAACGCAAATGAAATATAAAGCTGATTTTTTTAAATTTTTTTTTATATATTTTTTTATAGATTTTTGTTAACCATTTGGATGTTGATCACGTACGAGACTCCACATTTTTTGTATCGGTTTGCTTATTTTGTACTTGATTGTCTTCTGTTTTTCTTTTACGTGCGTTTGATTTTTTGTATTCGAATGTAAGATTAAGGCCACTTTCTGAGCTCCTTAACGTTGTGTAATCACCCCCTCCCCCTCCCCCTCCCCCTCCCCCCACAGATTGAAACTTAACTTAGGACAGCCACCCATGGAAACGATAATGACTCTGAGCTCATAGATGATATAGATCAGTAGACCCTTTGTTGATTACAATCATATTTCTGATTTGTTTAATTCAATTCGTTTCATAGATTATGATCTTTTTACTGGGATTGATTTCTCCTCGTGGTGATCCCTCTCATACACTTAGGCAATGTACCCTACAAACAAAACCTCCATTTGTATTTGTTGTTGTTGTATTTTTTTTGCATTTTCGATTTAGAGAAAGTGCATTATGATTAATCAACTGCATCCGGCTTTTAGCTACATTTTAAATGAGAGAGTGAGAGAGAGAGAGAGAGAGAGAGAGAGAGAGAGAGAGAGAGAGAGAGAGAGAGAGAGATAGAGAGAGAGAGAGATAGAGAGAGAGAGAGAGAGAGAGAGAGAGAGAGAGAGAGAATGTTGTCATTGTTGTCTTGCACCCAGTCAACAATTTACTGAATGTATTGCCTTGAACTGGAAATTGAAACGGAGGTGAGTGAGTGTGTGTGTGTGTGTGTGTGTGTGTGTGTGTGTGTGTGTGTGTGTGTGTGTGTGTGTGTGTGTGTGTGTGTGTGTGTGTGTGTGAAAGCATCATGATTGTAAACTTTTGTATGATTCTAAATGATAAGTGATGATTTCTAAGACGTTTTACAGAAGGAATGCGCACTTAAGATTTCATAACGACGCTGTGGCCAGTCGAAGAATACAAACACTCTTTACTTTATGAGACTTGTTATATATTCGTTCTCCCGCAGTGGGGCACTGCGGTTATGAAATTAAAGGCCCCTCCTGTCTTTGGAACCGCAGGAGCTTTCTAGTTTGCTGTTAGGTAGATTTTTGGTTCCTCTTTCCTGTCATGCTCTCTTTTTCTTCATGAATTCTTTTCTTTTTTCTGCCTTCTTGCTCATTCACCTGTATTTTTTCCAAAAATCTCTTCTCTTGCCGCTTGTCTCGTGATTCATGTATAGTTTAATCTGTTAGTGTTCTGATGTAAGTCCAGCAGTAGATAGGTTAAGCCTATTTTAACATACTGGAAACTGGTAATCTTCCAGTAGGTATTAATTTAGTTTTACTAAAGCCTGCTGGGACACAAGTAATGGGTAAGAGATCGTTGGCTGAGGGAAAGTTTCCGAAAATTTGGAAAGTAGCTCATGTGAATCCCATTTATAAGAAAGGTGAAAAAGAACACTGCAGTAACTATCGTCCGATTTCATTACTCAGTTGCATTGGAAAAGTATTGGAAAAATGTGTTCAAGCCCATGTTTTTCGATATCTCACAGAGAATGATTTATTAACGGTTTCTCAGTCAGGGTTTATTCCTGGTGATTCAACTAGTTTCCAGTTGTTGAGTATGTATGACGATTTTTGTCAATCCTTAGATAAGCAGTTGACGACTCAGGCTGTTTTCTGTGATATATCAAAAGCCTTCGACAGAGTGTGGCACAAGGGTTTGTTGCATAAATTATATGCTATAGGCATAAGAGGTGTTTTATTAAAATGGTTTGAAGATTATTTGACAGGCAGGTTACAAGCCGTTGTTATCCAAGGCAGGAAATCGACATACAGACGTGTTTGTTCAGGTGTTCCCCAAGGTTCTGTTCTGGGGCCCTTGTTGTTCCTTGTGTACATTAACGATATTGTCATTAATATCGAATCTGTCATTAAACTTTTTGCTGATGATACCAGTTTGTATTTATCTCTAAATGATGCAAACACGCGGACACAGATCTTAAATGCAGACTTAGCCAAAATTGCACACTGGGCGGAAAAATGGAAAGTTAATTTCAATAATTTAAAAACAGATTTGATGACCTTTTCTGGAAATAGAATGCCTGAAACCCTTCCTCTTGTATTTGATGGAACAATTCTGAGAGAAAACCACGTTCACAAACATCTTGGTGTACTGATTCAGAGCGACTGCAAATGGGAATCACATGTTCAGTCAATTATATCTAAAGTACGTGTTCTTCTCTCATGTTTTCGGTCCTATAAGTATCGCCTTAGCCGAAAGGCACTTGAACTTATGTATAAATCTTTTATTATTCCCCATTTTGATTTTTCTGACGTCATTTGGGATAACTGTTCTGACAGATTAGCTACTTTATTAGAAAACTTGCATCTTGATGCCATAAGAACCATTATAGGTGCAGTTCGTGGCACGAGTCACCAAAAATTGTACGATGAATCAGGATTTACAACACTGAAGGAGAGGCGAAAAAGACACAAATTGATTTTGTATTTCAAATTAGTTAATGCACGCGTGCCACCATACTTACTAGAACGTCTGCCTCCTCTCGTTGCTTCTGTGAACCCTTACCATAGACGAAGACCACTTGACAGACAGACTCCCCACTCTCGAACTGAATTGTATAAAAAGTCATTTTTTCTGTCTTCGACTTCCCTGTGGAATGAGCTTCCAGATACTGTAAAACAACTTGATTCTATTGGGTTATTTAAAAAACGTATTAGTTCTGATGATTCTGTTGTTCCCTCGTATAGATACACATCTGATCGAAAATCAGAAATTATCCATTGCAGACTGAGATTGAGGATCAGCAATCTAAATAGTGATCTATTTGACAGACATTTAATTCCCGACCCGTCATGCACTTGTGGTTATCGTGTTGAAAATGCGGAGCACTATATTTTTCATTGCCCCTTATCTCTTCAAATACGTGAAGTCACCTTGTCAACACTGCCCAACTATGATTTGCTAACCGCTGATGATTTTCTGTATGGCAATAGAGACAAGTCAGACAGCGAAAATGCATTGATATTTGACCAGTTATTCAGGTTTATCTTATTAAGCAAACGTTTTGAATAATGAATGCATTCATCTCATCCATGTTCGAAACGACCATGTGCAGTACTGTTTACATTTCCTTGTTCTGGTAGTATTCTATTTTCAACCATGTGGAAGTCATTGTATGCGTGTGTGTGCGAGTGAGTGTGCGAGCGCGTGTGAGTACTGTTGTTAGTTTAGTATTGGTTTTTTTTTCTTTTGGTTTTTTTTTCCTTTTATTGTTACATGTTTGTCTACCATAATTTACCATTATTATTTTGACATTATTTCAAATTTGTTATATTAAAATCGTCCGCCAAATTTCATTTGCTTTTAAGAGTACGCTTATAAGCCTAGCTTGTTGTGCTCCATGTTCCTTATTTCATGTATGCGGTAATAGTACCAATGGAATGTATTGAATAAACTTGTTTAAACCAAGTAATGGGTTAGTGCATTTGTAAACAGGAATCGCTTGACAAGTGGCCCCCTTCATCCCCCCCTTCCTCGTCCTGATATGGCTCTGCGTAGTCGGCTGGACGTTAAGCAACAAATAAACAAACAAACAAAATAATATTCCTTCAGTGCTGAACAGCAGGTTGCGTCTTAAATACGCTAAGGTCATAGTGGAACACAACCGACCCTACTCTCTTCCTCACTCCCCATGACTGAATTAAGAATAACACGTGACATCTTCAACCAATGATGGGCAGAATATACCTGCGCCGTTTCAGCGGCACAGACGACGCACTGCATAATTGTTATTTATGCCGCGATAGCGATTATGACGAGTACTTGGCCTGTTTTCCTTTCATGCAACGTGTAGCGGGCTGGGATAATCTGCAGTGGGTCGTCGGTCCTGCTGAAGTTACATATGTGAGCGGAGCCCCTAAGATCGCACGTCACAGACTTTGCTGGCACAATGGATCCATTTGTCCTTAACCGGTTCTGGCCCATTGCTCAAAGATTATTTCTTTTCTACGCGTGCGTGCGAGGTTTTCCATAGAAAAGGACCGTTGTTGGGAGACACCACGTACACTACTGTTTGTGTGAAGTTCCGCACAGTCGGCGTTTTACTAGTATAATGTTCGCTCAGGCAAAACGTATTCTATTAACGAATTTGTCGCATGGTTGGGCACACTGCATAACTAATCTCACGAACCATAGGAACCAGCGGGGCGTTTAGCTTCCAACCTCCGGTCTCTTCCCTACGGTTCAACCTCCTCTCTTCCCCCCTTTCTGCTCCACCTGGCAAACTGTTTAATCTCACATCTAATACATAATCTACTCTACACTTCATTACGCTACACAACACTACACAACATTACACTACACAACACTACACAACATGACACAACACGACATTACACTACACAACACTACACTACATTACACTACACAGCACTACACTACATTACACTACACAACATGCACTACACTACATTACGCTACAATTTACTATACACTACATGACACTACACTACGCTACGCCATACTATACTACACTACACTTAAACTAACAGGCATGTATCGAAAACGATTTTAACATTCGACTGCCGGCTCATGGTAATCCATTTCCTCCCTGGAGAACACTGCAGGGTAATAACATAATCAAAACTGAAGTGAAAAAACCTGTATGTGTTGTCCTCTTCGTATTTAACAAGGACATTTAAGCAATGCAAGCTCCGTTCTGTATATGTAAACCATCACGGACCTGTCCAGACTTTTACATGAGATAAGACCCCCAAAACATGAATCAATAGAATCAGTGTTTCCGGTTACCCTAAAAACACATAAGAAAACTCGCTGGCTTACACAAGATAGATGGTTAACGTTTTCACTAGAGAGAAGGTTTACACTGGAGAGATGGTATCTTTAAGCTGTACAGCTATAAAGGGTTTCGCTTCATAAATCACAGTCGATCGGCTTGGTTTAATGTATGTCCATGACAATGCAAAACAATGCTTCGCGGAGCCAGTGTCGTGTGAGCAGAAGTGATATTGCACTGTGCGGGCAAAATGCACTCTTCTCAGTCTTTCTAGATTGTTTGTTTGTTGTGTGTGTGTGTGTCTGTGTCTGTGTGTGTATGTGTGTGTGTGCGTGTGTGTGTGTTTGTGTGTGTTCATGCAGTTGTCTGTGTTATTGCTTGCACTTGTGTTTTGTTTTGTGGTGTTTTATTGTGTGTGTGTTTGTTTTCTTCCAATCTCGACTAGCAAAGAAATTGTGTGTACATATACAGACTGTATGCACTTGTTTGTGTCTTTTTACATTTAGTCAAGTTTTGACTAAATGTTTTAACGTAGAGGGGGGAATCGAGACGAGGGTCGTGGTGTATGTGCGTGTGTGTGTGTGTCTGTCTGTCTGTGTGTGTGTGTAGAGCGATTCAGACTAAACTACTGGACCGATCTTTATGAAATTTGACATGAGAGTTCCTGGGTATGAAATCCCCATACGTTTTTTTCATTTTTTTAATAAATTTCTTTGATGACGTCATATCCGGCTTTTTGTGAAAGTTGAGGCGGCACTGTCACGCCCTCATTTTTCAACCAAATTGGTTGAAATTTTGGTCAAGTAATCTTCGACGAAGCCCGTACTTCGGTATTGCATTTCAGCTTGGTGGCTTAAAAATTAATTAATGACTTTGGTCATTAAAAATCTGAAAATTGTAAAAAAAAAAAAAAAAAAATTATAAAACGATCCAAATTTACGTTCATCTTATTCTCCATCATATTCTCATTCCAAAAACATATAAATATGTTATATTTGGATTAAAAACAAGCTCTGAAAATTAAATATATAAAAATTATTATCAAAATTAAATTGTCGAAATCAATTTAAAAACACTTTCATCTTATTCCTTGTCGGTTCCAAAAACATATAGAAATGATATGTTTGGATTAAAAACACGCTCAGAAAGTTAAAACAAAGAGAGGTACAGAAAAGCGTGCTATCCTTCTTAGCGCAACTACTACCCCGCCCTTCTTGTCAATTTCACTGCCTTTGCCATGAGCGGTGGACTGACGATGCTACGAGTATTCACGGTTTTCTGCGAGCATGGCTCAAAACGCATGGGCGCCGCCATCTTGAATCGAACGCGAGGTTGAGGAAAGTTACTTCCGTTCATGGCCTTTTGGCAATGGTTTTGACTGAACTTGGTGACTCGAGATGGGAGGGACGGATTAATTGATTGATTGATTAAACTTTATTACAGAAGGATGGAGATTTTAGACGTTGCCTAGTCTTACAATCTGTCATTGCTAACTAACATGAATACAAAACAGACATGAAAACAGGGGGAGGGACGGAGAGAGAGAGGGGGGGAGGGACGGAGAAAGAGAGAGGGAGAGGGACGGAGAAAGAGAGAGGGGGAGGGATGGGGAAAGAGAGAGGGGGGAGGGACGGAGAGAGAGGGGGGAGGGACGAAGAGAGAGGGGGGGGAGGGACGGAGAGAGAGGGGGGGAAGGGACGGAGAGAGAGGGGGCGGGACGGAGAGAGAGAGGGGGGAGGGACGGAGAGAGAGAGGGGGGGGAGGGACGGAGAGAGAGAGGGGGGGAGGGACGGAGAGAGAGAGGGGGGGAGGGACGGAGAGAGAGGGGGCGGGACGGAGAGAGAGAGGGGGGAGGGACGGAGAGAGAGAGGGGAGGGACGGAGAGAGGGGGAGGGACGGAGAGAGAGAGGGGGTAGGGACGGAGAGAGAGAGGGGGGAGGGACGGAGAGAGAGAGGGGGGAGGGACGGAGAGAGAGAGGGGGAGGGACGGAGAGAGAGAGGGGGGGAGGGACGGAGAGAGAGAGGGGGGAGGGACGGAGAGAGAGAGGGGGGAGGGACGGAGAGAGAGAGGGGGGGGGGGACGGAGAGAGAGGGGGAGGGACGAAGAAAGAGAGAGGGGGAGGGACGGAGAGAGAGGGGGAGGGACGAAGAAAGAGGGGGGGAGGGACGGAGAGAGAGAGAGAGGGGGGGAGGGACGGAGAAAGAGAGAGGGGGAGGGACGGAGAGAGAGAGGGGGGGAGGGACGGAGAAAGAGAGAGGGGAGGGACGGAGAGAGAGAGGGAGAGGGACGGAGAAAGAGAGAGGGGGAGGGACGGAGAGAGAGAGGGGGGGAGGGACGGAGAAAGAGAGAGGGGAGGGACGGAGAGAGAGGGGGAGGGACGGAGAAAGAGAGAGGGGGAGGGACGGAGAGAGAGGGGGAGGGACGAAGAGAGGGGGAGGGACGGAGAGAGGGGGAGGGACGGAGAGAGGGGGAGGGACGGAGAGGGAGAGGGGGGGAGGGACGGAGAGAGAGAGGGGGGAGGGACGGAGAGAGAGAGGGGGGAGGGACGGAGAGAGAGAGGGGGGGGGGACGGAGAGAGAGGGGGAGGGACGAAGAAAGAGAGAGGGGGAGGGACGGAGAGAGAGGGGGAGGGACGAAGAAAGAGGGGGGAGGGACGGAGAGAGAGAGAGAGGGGGGGGGGGGAGGGACGGAGAGAGAGAGGGGGAGGGACGGAGAGAGAGAGGGGGAGGGACGGAGAGAGAGAGGGGGAGGGACGGAGAGAGAGAGGGGGAGGGACGGAGAGAGAGAGAGGGGGAGGGACGGAGAAAGAGAGAGGGGAAGGGACGGAGAGAGAGAGGGGGGGAGGGACGGAGAAAGAGAGAGGGGAGGGACGGAGAAAGAGAGAGGGGGAGGGACGGAGAAAGAGAGAGGGGGAGGGACGGAGAGAGAGGGGGAGGGACGAAGAGAGGGGGAGGGACGGAGAGAGGGGGAGGGACGGAGAAAGAGAGAGGGGGAGGGACGGAGAGAGAGAGGGGGGAAGGGACGGAGACTAGAGAGAGAGAACGAGAGAGGGGGGGACGGAGAAAGAGAAAGGGGGAGGGACGGAGAGAGGGGGAGGGACGGAGAGAGATAGAGAGAGAGAAGGAGGGACGGAGAAAGAGAGAGGGGGAGGGACGGAGAGAGAGATATATATATATATAGAGAGAGAGAGACAGGGAAGGACGGAGAGAGAGCGATATATATATATATAAACGACTAGAGGAATACCCGGCTTCGCCGGGGTGAATCGCGAGACAGAGACAGACAGCGTGGCGGTTCATCACAATCACCTCTGCAAGCGAAGTCCTGTCAAACGGGATTGAGCATTTTAGAGCTTATTTCTTAGCCCTATATTATCTGTTGTGGCTTCTCAAATGCCAGAACATACAGACAGACGAAAGCCGCTAGACCCCATCACAAACAGAACTCTACAATCAACAGGTTTTTTCCCCCACACACACACACAAACACACACACAGAGAAGCCGTATATATATATATGTATATCTATATCTATAAATATATAGAGATAGGTGAGAGTGTATTTTTTGCGTGGCTATAAATTGATTCGACCTTTTCACTTTGACAGTAAGAACAACTTACGGGTGCAAGGGAAGCGTTCTGGACAGCGCAGTGACATTCTAAAAATAGTACCTCAGAAACGGGAATTTGGGGTGAACGGCGCGACAGAGACAGACAGCGTGGCGGTTCACCACAATCACCTTTGAAAGGCGAAGTCCTGTCAAACGGGATTGAGAATTTTTGAGCTTATTTCTTAGCCCTATATCATCTGCTGTGGCTTCTCACATGCCAGAACATACAGACAGACAAAAGCCGCTAGACCCCATCACAAACAGAACTCTATAATACATAGGTTTTTGCCCACACACACACACAAACACACACACACACAGAGAAGCCGTATATATATATGCATATCTGTATCTATAAATATATAGAGATAGGTGAGAGTGTATTTTTCGCGTGGCTATAAATTGATTCGACCTTTTCACTTTGACAGTAAGAACAACTTACGGGTGCAAGGGAAGCGTTGTGGACAGCGCAGTGGACAGCGCAGTGACATTCTAAAAATAATAGTAACTTACAACTGAACGGGAAAGCCACACGAAGGAAGGGAGATAAACGCCAAACACTGGAGAAGATAAGGAAGAGTTACTTATAATGGTGAAATGAACACAAAAACGAAAATGAGTTCAGCGCTGCGCGCTGAGAGCACGTGTTGAAATATCTCATCGATGATATTGTGTCCGGGGTGTAGCTGAATACGGTGTCCAAATTTGAAAAAGATCCACCGAGAACTTTGGCGTTGTGATGTGGTGTAGCGGCTATGGTGTGTCGGTATGGGGGCCCGGGTAAGCTGAGGTGGAACCAAAATAGCTGAGGTGGAACCAAAATCGGTTCCGCGCTGCGCGCTGAGAGCACGTGTTGAAATATCGACCAGGTTGTGTCGTGTCCCGGGTCTACTTGAATATGCCCACCAAATTTGAAGCAGATCCATCGAGAACTTTGGCCGTGCATCGCGCACAGACACACAGACACACAGATACACAGACAGACACACAGACACTAGTCGTATATATATATAGATATAGAGAGAGAGAGAGAGAGAGAGAGAGAGAGAGAGGGGGGGAGAGAGAGAGGGAGATAGAGAGAGAGAGAGAGAAGGAGGGACGGAGAAAGAGAGAGGGGGAGGGACGGAGAAAGAGAGAGGGGGAGGGACGGAGAGAGAGAGAGAGAGAGGGGGAGGGACGGAGAGAGAGAGAGAGGGGGAGTGACGGAGAAAGAGAGAGGGGAGGGACGGAGAGAGAGAGAGAGGGGGAGGGACGCAGAGAGAGAGGGTGGGAGGGACGAAGAGAGAGATGGGGGGAGGAGAGAGAGAGATAGAGCCCTCGCAGCCCTCAGAAAAAATTAGGTAATTGACGATTTTGACATAGGTCACCGGCGGCCAGTTCCGCATGTTGTCTTCCCATTTTAAACTTTCATTTGATGGAGAAGCGACCTCAAAATGATCAGGCATTCTCACTAACACCTTCCCTTTGTGTTCCCACCAACGCTTCCTTGATACTGGGTCCATAATAGTTGTAATTGATCTAAACGCCAGTCTAAAAGAGGATGGATGATACTGAAATTTGAGAGAAATGGCTAGTAACCGGAAGTTATCTTCCTGTGGAAGGCGGAATAACTCTATCTTGCTCTTGAAACCGCGATGGCACAGTGGGTTGCGGAAAAATGTGATATTGGCATTGCGTTCAGTTTCATTCTGTGAGTTCGACAGCTACTTGACTAAATGTTGTATTTTCGCCTTACGCGATTTGTTAGAATCTACTATCAACGTGACCTTCACTGCTTCAGTGTCTGTGTGTATGTTTGCTTTTTCGCCTATTTAGTTTTGTTGTTGTTGAGAAAATGTTGTTGCCTTTTACTGGCAGTGAAAATACAAAAGTCGCTTGTCTATATGCACCCGTCATGGACATTTTGGATTTTTCCTCCATGGTTACTGTCACAGTTCTGTGTTTTTGTTATTTATCTGGTTGGATTGCATCTCGGACATGATCAATGAAGCACTTACAGATAATTGGCCGATATGACTGTCCATTCATCAGGTGTGTTGCAGATGTTGCGATGATTAAGCTTAATCGATGACACAGTATCAACGCACGCTCAGAACTAAGAACAGTTTTATTCCAAAGTCAATTGGCTTTTTAAATACCTAAGTTAATTAAAACTAGTATGTGTGCCGGTGAACATATGCACTGATTTCTGTGATGAATATTTTTTATACTCTTTGATGTGCACCCTTATGCTGAGTGTGATAACCCTCGAATGACTAGTCCTGTGATAAATATTGTTCAATGACATATCTAGTCCTGTGATAATGATAGTTTTTAGCGGTAAACTTTTAGCTAAAGCTGACGGCAATTAACCTATTTGGAATCATGTTACTATTCCTGTTAGTGTACATATGCGTGCGCGAGTGTAGTATGCTTCGTATGGTATTTTTATCTGTTGTCTTATTATTTGTTTTGTCTTTTAATGTGCACCACACTGAAATTTCTCTGTATGAGATAATAAAGTATTCGTATTCGTATTCGTATTCGTATTCAATCGAGAAGTTCATTGTTATAAAGTGTTGTAGCCCTTTAGACAGAAAGGCGTCACATAGAAGTGTAACTCGTTGGCCTTGTGCCTATTAATAAAGGGGGTCATGACATTTAGTCATACCTTCTTGTGTATTACGTGGTTGTTGTTGTTGTTGTTGTTGTTCAAGTTCTTGTTCTTGTTGTTTTTGGTGGTGGTGTTATTTCTTCCTTGCATGAAAGTCAATGAAACTTGTATTTTTTCAAGCCCTAGGGACTCCGTGCACCTGGACGTTTTTGTAAAGCTTTTTATTGGGGAGAGATTTAGTCCGCCTTTTCTACTAAATACTGTCGAAGACTGAGCCCTCCAGGTATACAAGATTTGACTCACCATCTCAGATCTGTCCACTTGGACACCTAACCTGAATCAATAGACTAAGTGCGTTCTGTATGCAAAGTTTGATCTTCGTAAATGAATAAATTAATTATTTCCTTAATGTATCTCTCTCTCTGCACATAAAGCAGTGAGAATGTCGAAGTTTGGTTGAGTCCAAGTTGAGGGATGACCTTATCCCCTGTAAACGTCTGAGCGGATCTAAGATGGTGAGTCGAATCGTTTACACGGGAAGTACTGTGTCTTTAATGGCGGAGTCACACCAAGACGACGCACGGCCAGCGCACTGAAAATATCGCGAAAAATCGCGATTTTGGCCAGTGCGTTGTCGTTCGCTGGGTGTGCGTCAATATGCGTTACTCGTTCGTCGAGCGCACTAGACCAACGCTACGCATTCGTTGTCATTCGCTGTGTGCGTTGGGATTTTTTGAGCATGCACAAAAATGTGCTTCTACAAAACTGCGGTCACACAATGACGCACTGAGCATTATTTTCCATAAGGGCCATAAGGGCGACCTCGATGTATTCCATTGCAAACCTGTGCTTGACACAGGTGACAGGGGGTGGTACAAAGCTCTTTGAATCTTGCAGGTAAAACGAAGGCCATGATATAGATATTTGCACATCAATGGGCAAAACCTAATGGCAACAATAAGCAGATTCACACGCAAGCAAAACGGACACACATACAAAGTGACGCACGCACAAACGCGATTGTATGCCCACACACGCACTGAAGCTTCGCGCACACATAATAATGAGATCGATCTGTTCAAAAGATCCGGCGCTCACCCATGTAGGAGAACAGATCGAGCGCTGTAGATAAATGAAGAGGTATACTCTTCCAAGCAGATTAATAATAATAATAATAAAACATTCTTTTATAGCGCTGTTCACCGCCAAATGGCAGTCTCATGGCGCTTTACATTAGACATTAAAATTTAACATTTACATATTTGTTTGTTTGTTTGTTTGTTTATTTGTTGCTTAACGTCCAGCCGACTACGCAGAGCCACATCAGGACGAGGAAGGGGGGGGATGAAGGGGGCCACTTGTCAAGCGATTCCTGTTTACAAATGCACTAACCCATTACTTGTGTCCCAGCAGGCTTTAGTAAAACTAAATTAATACCTACTGGAAGATTACCAGTTTCCAGTATGTTAAAATAGGCTTAACCTATCTACTGCTGGACTTACATCAGAACACTAACAGATTAAACTATACATGAATCGCGAGACAAGCGGCAAGAGAAGAGATTTTTGGAAAAAATACAGGTGAATGAGCAAGAAGGCAGAAAAAAGAAAAGAATTCATGAAGAAAAAGAGAGCATGACAGGAAAGAGGAACCAAAAATCTACCTAACAGCAAACTAGAAAGCTCCTGCGGTTCCAAAAACAGGAGGGGCCTTTAATTTCATAACCGCAGTGCCCCACTGCGGGACATTTCTTACATATACAAAATTCAAAATTAAAAACAATTCATAGATAACGACCACTTACAGTTATATAAGATAATCTAGACAAATAATTTTTAAAAAGATGAAAAAACCGTAAGATAAGTAATAGACACATAGTTACACATAAAAAGTCTGACAATAAAACAGAACTCACATAAAACGTTAGCATACAGATCTAAAACAGAACAAAGATGTAACACAGACTGTGGGGCAACAAATTAAACAACTGACAACAGGCATACTGTTTTATAATACTACATTAGGACTTTTAAACCCAATACACATTAAAACATTCGTCGCGATATAACCTTCGTGGTTGAAAACGACGTTAAACACCAAATAAAGAAAGAAAGAACATTAAAACATCGAATTCCATTCATAATACAATACTGGCATTAATACAGGCGGACACCTCGCTTGAAAAAAACCCTTTTGTTGTTACTTTCATTATTATTGCTTCTAAAATGTGCCGGTCAAGATACCCCGCGTGCAATGTTCCTACACTCATGGCTGGTCCAAATGGCATTCGCCTTTTAACACTGGCGCCACTGTACATCTTTCTTTCTTTCTTTCTTTAGTAGTGTTTAACGTCGTTTTCAACCACGAAGGTTATATCGCGACGAGGGAAAGGGGGGAGATGGGATAGGGGAAAGGGGGGGGGGGGGATGGGATAGAGCCACTTGTCAAGTGTTTCTTGTTCACAAAAGCACTAATCAAAAAATTGCTCCAGGGGCTTGCAACGTAGTACAATATATGACCTTACTGGGAGAATGCAAGTTTCCAGTGCAAAGGACTAAACATTTCTTACATACTGCTTGACTAAAATCTTTACAAACATTGACTATATTCTATACAAGAACCACTCAACAAGGGTAAAAGGAGAAACAGAATCCGTTAGTCGCCTCATACGACATGCGGGGTGCAGAGAAATAAGGATGTGGAAAAGAAGACTTTTGGTAAGTGAAATAAAGGTGATGGATCCAGTCAGGTAGAAATAAGACAACAAGAAAAGAATTGGAAAACTGCAGGGAATAGTAGGGAGAGTTTTCTTGGAAGGAAATATAGGTGAAAGGACTGGTAAGGCAGAAATAAGACAAAAGAAGAGAAGAAACAGAACCGTTAGTCGCCTCTTACGACATGCTGGGTAGCATCGGGTAAATTCTTTCTAGTCCCAACCAATATGGGACTCCCCCTAACCCGCGGGGGGTACCACTGTACAGTAATACCCCGTTTCAAATACTTTGCAACACATCGTCCTTGTCCGATTGAAACCTCGTAAATCGATTTTGAGCGTTTCGAGAAAAACACAAAAAATAACTTGTCATCAAAATAAGCCAATTTTTTCTGCACATGATCTACGAACACAAACAAATTACTGTGTGTAATTAAATAGTGTTGATCACAATTAAAACGAACGATATTCAACACAATTGCAAGATACGAGTTTTTTGTTTTTAAAACCCGACCAAACTTGAAGACTTACAAGGTTTTATAACATAGCCAAAGAACAAAAAAGACAAAAACAATATTTAATACGCAGTAAACACACAATCGTTCTTTTGTCACAATTTTCATTTGTTTTTTGATTGTACAAACCGATGTATAATCATTCTTGTGTAAAATGTCCTTGCAGTCTCCTTGCAACCTTGTCAATTAACACACAAACAAAACCAAGTGTAAACTGAAGCTTATCAGTACATAACATTCTTTGCTTGCAGGAAAGCGTAAACATCCATACAGGAGCCGTTTCGTATGCACAGAAAACAGAGTATTCCTTGAAAACAATGAGATATCTTAGTTTGAGTGCAATTGTCATCTAAATGTCCTTGAACAGCTAGTAGTTATGCAGGATGACCACTCATGAGAATGCAGAGCTTAACGACCATAGGGTAGACCATGTGTATTGGTATGAATCTACTGGAAAAACCTCCTTGACATGCTGAAGATGCTGCCACTTTATGTCTTTGATGGTCAGCCGTACTCAGTAGAGCTGGGGGATGATATCGGGCTCACCATGTGCTCTCCTTCTTCTTTGTGAAAAAGGCCACCACTCCTCAGAATAGATGAGCTTGTAGCGACAAGTACCGTCAGGCAGGTACTTCGGACTGCGAATATCCACCAATTATGGATCCCCAGAAGTGTCTGAGATCAAGAAAGTCCTTGAAGAATGTGTGGGCTACCTGGACAACTTTGTAAGGTTGCCTTTTTCTTGCAGAGGTGATGACTTCCACGTATTCGGCAGGCCAGACTATCTGCCTTCTCCTTAGTTTGTTTTTGATAGCTGGGTGTACAGAGTCTACTTTCATCCAGGTATGACCTTTCTCAGGAAACTTTTGGAAAACGACTTTTCCTTGACTGACTGCAAAGTAAAGATGGGCGTTTCCCAAGACTATTAAACTGCGGTTCTGGTACCCACAGCCGTCATTGTAGATAATGATTGCCTTGGTTGTTTCGCCAACTGTTGCTTTTGACTTATCTTTTTTGACTCATCCTAAAAGTAGCAAGTAACCTCTGTATCACTCAAGTTGTACAATGTGAAGACAGTAGTGGCAGCACATCTTGGCCTTGAAGTATTTGTCATTTGCTTATATACATAGGGCCAACAAGTCGACCTGCAGATACATGGTGAAAACTTGGACATCACCATTCTCTTTAGCAACCCTCTTGTCAATGTTCTGTTATTTGCAAGCTTCGTCTTTGCGTTGAATGTGCATCTGGTACGCATGCTATGGGATGTTTCCGTACTTGGATTCACAGCAAACGTTGCATTCATAGATTTGGGGTTGGTGAATCACAATGTTTGGTTTGCTTCACTACTTCCATTACTCCTGGAAGATAGTGATTTTGTTTCCAAGCGAAATCTGCACCATCAATTGACTCCTGCTCGCTCATGCGGAGCTTGCACCAGACAGAGAAAACATGACTCCTAATGCAAACAAGTCGACCAGATAAAGTTGTTGTCATGCTTTACAGTTGTTGGGTCAATGCAGTCCACATGAAACTGACCGTGATAATGGACACAGTACACCCACGAAACGCAATCAGAGTCCATACGAACAGTGATGTCTCCTATGATAAGTTCCGTTTCGAAATCCCATGATATATAACTTTTGGTCAGGCACACACAGCACGCCGACCTAACATCTTCAAGCCAAGAGAATTGGCTTTCAGGTGAGAAGGACCCACTGCCAGAAATGACGGTCTGCATTCAGACACTAGAACACAACTTCAGTACGTGACAGTTGCATACCCGTACATCTTCAGCTAACAAATACGATCATAAATTCAGGACTGAACTGTTACATAGTTAAGAGATATTTCAGAATACTTTAACTGCTTAATCTCTCTTTGTAGTTATGCTTTTATACTTAGCAAAGGAAAATACTAACAAAAAAATCATTTGAACAATAACTGATGTCGTAGAGTGTCATTTTACTACACAATACGTAATGTGGGCACTTCTAGCTTCATTAATGACTCTAATATTTAATTTTACCTAAACTCTGAGCGTACGGACATCTTACTGTAACCTCATATCTAACGAAAACAGTTCATTTACCGCCGTGTTTAGATGTTAGAAAACTCGTAAGTCGACATACGAGGTTTTCATCGGCCAAGACTGAAAAACACGCGAACGAAAAAAAATCGTAACTCAAGTTACGTGCAATTTTAGTTCGCGGTTTTGGCAAAATGATATACAAGGTATTTTTGTACCCATTTTTAACGGACTTCCAGCGATCTTAGGCTTTCACCACAATAACCAAAAATAGAGAAAAAATCGTAGATTATTTTGATGTAAAAAAGTAGATTTCGCAAAAAATCGAGTTACGAGGTTTCAATCGGACAAGGACGACATGTAGCCCAAACAAGTCGTCAAGTATTTTATTGTTTTGGGCCCAGAGGGCTTTGAAACAAAGATATAATTTTAACAAAAAAAGGTAACAAATCAGACAGTTAATAAATGTATACAAATTGAGCGGACAAATACAACAATACTATACAATAACAACAACAAAAAATTGGCAATATACACTTCCATACATACAAACAAAAATAAAAGAAAAATAGGTTTAACAAAATCAGGTAAGAGATCAGACAGATAATATATATACATTAAGCGGACAACGATAATATACAGCCGAAATAAATTAGCAATACCATTATGCCATGCATCTTTTGTAAAAAAACACAAAACAAAACAAAAGCATATGTCTACTTTTATTTACAAGCGCATTCCAAAGCCGATCCAGTGTTTTGACACATGATTACTGCTTTTGTCAATGAAAGAAGCATTCGTTTTAAATTGTAAACTTATTAGGCTACTTGCCCTATCCGCTCCAGCCACGTAATCGTGCAATAAATCTGCAATATCTTGCATGGCGTTGGGAGGTGTGCCTCAATTTGCGGGTTTGCTTTGAGACCTCAGAGTAAGGATGTGTCTGGGTGCAGACACTTCGCCTTCAAAAAAGTTAATTTGCACTGAGCAGCATTGGGCTGCAACAATGAAAGCCTCAAAAACAATCATAAAGTTTGTTCAAAGTACCAAGCATGGTAGAAGGTATAAGCAACTGTTTTTTTCAAATTGGTTTAAATCTGCGCTCTAATTCTAAACCAATCTTTGTAAAGTGGAAAGTCATTCAAATAAAGCGAAATTATGTCCGCTGTGTATTTTATTATTTTTAAACACAGGTACTGCACCACGAAAACAATATTGCTAAAAAAAAATAATACGTACACTTTGTGAAAGAAAGTTGTAAAGAAAGTTTTACACAATGATTTGCCATTAGGTTACCTGTTTAATTGCACCAAATTTCTTTTGATGTATCTATAGTATAGATTTATAAGGTTGAAAATTGCTGAAAGTTTTTAAAACAGACTATTGTTTTTGAAAAAGACCTTAGTGTATTTTTAGGTTTATTGATGCTAGATATATTTATATATATATATATATATATATATATATATATATATATATTATATATATATATATATATATATATATATATATATATATATATATATATATATATATAATTATATGGCTTACCCAATCCAACGTATAAAGGAACTCATTGTTATTCAGCCATTAAAGACATTTTCCGAATTACAATGGTTTAATAGCCAACTTGCACAATTCCCCTTTTGAACAGCTCTCTGGTGCGAAAGATAAGGAAGGTTCCCTTCCCTTCGGGGAAAACGTTTTGCTCTCACAAGCACTGGTGTTCTCTGGCTTGTGTAAAAAAAAAAAAAAAAAAAATCTCAATCGCCTTACTTTTGTATTCACGACTTTCCGACCTTGACATTGTAGCTAGGGTCATGTGGGCGTTGGCATCATTGTCCAATCAGAAATAGTCAATGATCATCTCCTCAGTGTGTTCCGGTCCGGAACGCAAAACAGTTTGTGCGGAAAAAGAGAACGTGGTTTGACAACTAAAGGGCATTTTGACCGGCTCGCACTACAGCATCGTTCAAATGTGGGAGAATGACACATCTGACAAATAGCCAGTGGTTACCAACATGAGAAACTGGGGATAGGAATCGTAATCCGTATGTAAGTTTGAAGCGGCCCTGACGCTGTTTGTACGTCAATCCGAAGAGAAGCTATCGTACTAGGCCCCAGGTGACATTTCGTCAAGTTCCACTCCCAGTTTGCCGACTCTATGGCCCTCCCCCCGCCAAACTGCTGCACCCGGTGGCAGAGAAAGCAGTTCGACTTAAGGTGACTGCAAGGCAAGTTCAATTTTGCAAGCTAAAAATAAATGTTCCACTACCTTGTCAGTCTAGATCTGGAACTCATGAAACAGCACTATTCAAATCCCCGTAAAGTGAGCTGGTGTTTTTCTAGATCTAAGCATCGACCGAATTCAATAGAAATGTTCCTTGCATGGCATAATTATTTACCTAAATCTGTTATTAAGTTTGTTGAAAATCAAAGTATTCGTTTTTTGTTTGTTCGCGTGTCTGGTTTTTGCTTAGTCGATTAGCTTACACGATGTGTGGCTTTTTATTTTGTAAGGGTGGTTTAGCATGTATAAAATGAGACCTAGACCACATACGCCATGAAAGTAGAGTTCCCCGTTCAATACCAAGATTGCCAGTATTGATATTCAGACAACTTTTGGATAAATGTGTGGGGCTGTGGTGTTGCAGTGGTAGATTGTTTGCACGGGTATGTAGGTAGGTACGTGTACATCCGTGTGCTTTTGTGCAGGCATTTGTGAAGCAGGAACATGCAACATTTTTGACAAACATCAGGGTTGTGTGTGTGTGTGTGTGTGTGTGTGTGTGTGTGTGTGTGTGTGTGTGTGTGTGTGTGTGTGTGTGTGTGATAAAACCAACTAAGCTTACATCCAACACAAAAAGCTTCAGCTCTACTTCACCACTCACCAGTCAAAGACAAACGCATTGTTTTATTCAACTTTTGACACATATATTCACTCGATCAGAATCGAACCCTCTTCGTGAATATTTTATTTCAGAAAAAAATAACATATTGATTCTACACAACAAATGGTATTGCTATATGCTATGAGTATGAACGATGAAGACTAGCAACCGAGACAGATGAGGCATCAAGTTTCTTAGCCTTTTAGCCTCTTATGTTGCATACATGTCATTTGTTTTTAATTTTTATCTCCTGATAACTGACCAGAAAGGTACGTACAAACATCGATTCTGCAACTACCTCGTAAACTTTTCGATCGCTAATACACCAGAACTTGATACAGTATGCAACACTCAAAGGCCTGATTACCTGTTGCATTGAAACGACAAAAGGAATTAAAAGACTATGTAACTGAGAGGAACCGATGTATTCAAGTTCAGAACGAAGCAGTTTCTGCCTCGGAGCCTGTATCTCATGCTATGGAGCCACTAGAAGAGAAATGTCTGGCGTAGTTTGACCCAACAGACAGAGAAGAGAAGTCAAGGGGGGTAATCTATCGACAGCAGTTGTATTGCTGGTTTGTATTTGATCTTACAAACCATTCTTATTAACTTGTATAAATAGTTTATCGCTTCAGTAAACACTCATCGATTTTGAAGATTACGTAATTTTCAACAACAAAAATTAAAAAAAAATTCGCAATTCAATATTTCACGCAAATGTTACTAATCCGCAAACAATTTTGCATGAACAAGTGTTATGTTGGGGAGAGAGTACGAGTGCGTAGTTAGACATATTTTGAGTGGAGTAGCAAAAATGCTTTAGCCATGCACTAATTATGTTATTGAACTGCTTAGCGGAGATTTCCAGATCAATCATACGGCGGTGAAAGACTGGTCTCTAGTACGGTCTATACTTACAAAATATAAAAATAAACAAACAAACCAACACAAACAAGAAGGGCAAAGCCCATACGACTCACATGCTTGACCTTGATCTTTACATAGCAATGACATCATACACTAAGAACTGCTTTACACATTTTTCCTACCAAAATACATGTGACCTTGACCCAAGGTCAAGGTCATCCAAGGTCATGCAACACAAAGCTGTTAATTCAAGACATAGGAAGTACAATGGTGCTTATTGGCTCTTTCTACCATGAGATATGGTCACTTTTAGTGGTTCACTACCTTATTTTGGTCACATTTCATAAGGGTCAAAGTGACCTTGACCTTGATCATATGTGACCAAATGTGTCTCATGATGAAAGCATAACATGTGCCCCACATAATTTTTAAGTTTGAAACAGTTATCTTCCATAGTTCAGGGTCAAGGTCACTTCAAAATATGTATACAATCCAACTTTGAAGAGCTCCTGTGACCTTGACCTTGAAGCAAGGTAAACCAAACTGGTATCAAAAGATGGGGCTTACTTTGCCCTATATATCATATATAGGTGAGGTATTGAATCTCAAAAACTTCAGAGAAAATGGGAAAAAATGTGAAAAATAGCTGTTTTTTAGACAACATTTATGGCCCCTGCGACCTTGACCTTGAAGCAAGGTCAAGATACTATGTATGTTTTTTGGGGCCTTGTCATCATACACCATCTTGCCAAATTTGGTACTGATAGACTGAATAGTGTCCAAGAAATATCCAACGTTAAAGTTTTCCGGACGGCCGGCCGGCCGGACGGCCGGACGGATGGACGGACGGACGGACGGACGGACGGACGGACGGACGGACGGACGACTCGGGTGAGTACATAGACTCACTTTTGCTTCGCATGTGAGTCAAAAAGGTTTGTGTTGCACGTAGGATTTAAGTATTTAATTGAATAGAAAAGGCAACATCGGAATAAAAACAAATCTCGTGGTTCTCTTGTCAAGGAGTATGCACAGAATATGAAAGAAGATTGTGGAGTAGGCTGCTTTCTATTCTACTGCTCTAAATTAGCAAGAGGCAAGCTTTACAATGCTATTCACACTAGGATGCAAAGCATCCAGTGCTAAAGCTCTCAAATCACAATAGTTACAAGACAAAACACACTTCTTGGGGCTACAAGAAATGTTAATATTTGTAAGCACACAATTGGACACATTTTTGTAAATATTTTTTATTGCCTCCCTTGAATAAAACTTATCCAAAAAAATATTCTGAGAAAAAAAGTTATACTTAAAAGCAAAGCTATCAAGAAATAGGTAGACAACCCGTGTAGATACCTTTATTCTTAAGACATTTTATTTTTGGAGGATGTCACTATGCAATTTTACAGATTTAAAAAAAAAAGCTTTAGATGATCTCCCTTGAACAAACATTTCTTGTTTTTTTACTATGTGTTAGTTTTAAGGGTATATAGAAGAACAATAAAGAAAAAATGCTGCAAATTGACTTGGACGTATTTACAATTTAATTAAACAAAATGTTTCAAATTATCTGATAATGAAATTCTACATTAAAATTAAAGCAGATCTAGGGACTTGTGCACAACATAAAACATAAGGAACTATGATCTGCATTGCTTGTTATGATGATAATGGCTGGCACCTGTCGACCGACTTGCACGCCATAATTCTATATGTTTTACTATGCGCCCTGCATGTCAATGGTCTTTCTCTGGGTGGCTCGATTCTGAGGAGATAAAGAAAATGCATTTAGTGCAAGCAGTACATAATGACAACACACATACAATTACTTAAAGCAGCTGCTGGTTTCAGAGTATTTAGTTAAAGGCCCACCCGAACTTGTTTGCCTCAATGTCGCAGATTTGGTCAGACTTTCACAATGAGTAAGATAACAAATTTAACAATGTTTTGATTTAAAAAAAAAATAGTATTCATTTTTGTTGTTTTCGGCCCCATTCACTGGGAATCTTACTCAAGGACAAGGATTTTTCTTAGGAATATTTGTATGTGAAGCTTCCAAGCCCTAGCTTCAGAAACGACCAAGAAACCCTCAATAATGGATTTTGCTGTGCATGGTGATGGCTATCCAACCGAGTGCGGAGCACTGGTGAATCCTTTCATTCTCCTGATTGCTTGATTCTGAAAATGACATTGTGGAGTTGGTAGTTATGTGAGTGTGTAGTGCCTGCTCTTCGTTGTTTAGTCGGGGGGGGGGGGGGGGGTATTGAATCATATGATCATAAAGTAAGACTTCACTGTGATGTGCAGAGATTTAGTCAGGTACACAACATGCTATGCTATCACGAAATTAGATGTTCTATCCTCTAGATGGGCTACACAACTACATCAGATGTCATGGTTGGGTTTTCGCAAGTCAGCAACATGTTTTAAAGTTCTCATTGGGTAATCACGGTCCGACATCAAACACAGAAAAGGTGGAAAAAAACATAAATCAATGAACTCACCTTCCCTGCATTGTGATACTAGCCATATGGGTCTGCCGAAGTAGCTCCTGTACATATTGAATTAAGTATTCATGTTATTGTTAAGATCACACTTTTTTCTGGTACATGTATATCAGACTGGAAAGTTTCTCAAGGCTTGAAGAATTCAAGAGCTTGCCTATCCCCAATAAAAAAAAAAATTAGTATGCAAGTATTTTCAGGGTCTCAAGGTTTTAATATGAAGTCTGTTTCCTCTGGGGTCATGGAGAAACAAATTACAAATGAGAACATACTGTTACACAACAAATTCCGACCAATTTAGGACACACCCATAACATAACTCACAAACAAACACAGCAATACAATAATTAGTTCTGCAAATACCTAAACGTCGTTCACACTAGGTATACAAAATAAAAAAGCACATTCAGGCAGGTTTGACAAGTAGACCATTCCAGCTGCTTGTTCCAGACCAAGGCCATGTTTTCCCCTCTCTGTGATTGTAAATCATATTATTGTTTATGAATGACTTCAGTTTTTCTAAGTAAATCTCTCGTTGTAATTACTGGTAAATGCATTATCCCAATTAGATATCCTCACATCTAACCTGCGTAAACTTCATTTCAAGGGTTTTTAATTTTTTTTTTAGCTGGCCAAGAAATTATAAGCATTCCTCATTATGTGTTCCTGTCAGACTCAATGAGCTAATCTTATAAAAAAAAAATTTAAAAAAAAGGTAGCATCTTATAATATTCTCACGTGAATTATAGCTAATCAGAAAACTAGTATATATAATTTTTATTTTTTTAAAACTCAAACTGAAAAAATACAGGCATGCAACATTATCCTTGCTGTTTGTGTGATAACCCTTACCATCAACTATTCTATTTCATTTCCATCTTAACAGGCGTAGCACCTCTCTGGAAGCCAAAAGAACACTTTAAATCCACCCCCCCCCCCCCCCCCAGTACTGAGTAAACATTGCTGTGCATATTTAAAAACAAAAAAAACCAATGCCTGAGTCTCCAGTCACCTGTTTATGTTGATGTCCTTGTACTTCACTTGTAGCTTAGCTGTTCAAGAAACTGTTTCTCTGATCACATGATCAAAATTCAAATACTTAATAAACCAATTTTGATTCTATTTCTTCAATAATAAGTTGAACGTCGGCATATGTAATTGCCACAATTTACAGAGTTTTCTGAATAAATGCTGCAAGAAAAACCAACAGAGTGAACAGTTTGTAAATATACTAACATACCTATATTTACCTTATGACATGTGTGGTACAGTGGCTGCTAAAACGTCCGTTACACCTGTCTGCATTATATTAGGTGACAGCCCTGATGGAGACTGAAAAACAAGTTCCTTTGTCAGTACCCTGTGTATGAGTGTGGTCGGGTATGTTCTGGAACAATTAGAGCACTCCCTATGACCATATGTTGCACGGAGGGTAGGGGGGAGGGGGGGGGGCTTTTAGAGGTGTAGTTGTTGGACTGTAGTGTAGAGGCTGATTGGCAGTGCTATGGGGTGAGGGTGGAGCTGGGGCGGAGAATATATCGTATGTAATTGAATACTAATAGTAATAAGCATGATCAGTTAGACTAGAGTTAAAAACTATGTTGATCGCCAGAGACATTACATAATGTGAAATCACAAGTATGTTACTGTACCTTTCGTTTTGCCATTGAGATTGGTAGAAGGCATTGAGTGGTGAACACAAGTTGCATTGATTACTGCATCACCATGTGGTCAATCCCCTTTGATCTGCAGATTGCACCAGCACAAACAAACACTGTGTTATGATCGTAAACAGCCCACATGGCCAATAAATCTAAGAACACAAACACTAGATAGATCTAATCGGAGAGCCTGCAAACCGAGTCATGCTTTTTAAATTCAATGAAAATCTGTCTGTCAATGAAGCAGATAGATCTATCCTTGCGATTGTTTTTGCAAGCAGATAAATGTTAGAACGTCACTTATTCCGTTTTCATTCAACAAATTGATATTTTGCAAGATGCATTTCGTGCCAATGAGCTGAACAAACAATCAAAATCAAGCAAGTGGTACATTCTTGAAGACAAAATTCAGTCACGCAAACAAACTGAAGGGAAAAAATCTAGCTTACTGCTGTACTGATTTCGCCAAATAAATGCATTTGCATGCCGAAGTTATTCCTGCTTTGATTCCAATCATTCTAATTGATCTGAATGCAAAAAATATACGTAAACGAGCTGATCAAAATGAGTAACATCACGGGGGATAACCTGTCAAAGGCCGAACAGAAGCCGAAGGCCGCTCATGACACGTGTGAAGGCAAGTTTTGTCTGTTTTCTAGGTATTGTTTGATTTATGTCGGGATTTAAGGTAAGCTACTGATTCAGCGATGACTAAATTTGTTTCTCGATGCATAACAAGTCAGGGAGCGATTGATATTTGCCCGTAAATAGCCTTCAAAGCTGAAAATGTCCGCGATCGAGCACCGGAAATGGCTGTTCGATGGGTTTTGCAAGTAGAAATGTGCTTTATTTCACCAAATCAGCTCGTATTTGGTGTGGGTACGGGATTCTAGAGGACGAAGGAGTCATAAGAGGTGCAAAGAAGTGCTATTTGGGAGTAGAATAAATCTTCCGAGACAGTAGACAAGAGAAGGTCATATTTGAGAGACGCGCGTAGGCCGATTGTCTTTCCGACAAGCGAATGATACAGCAGATTAATCATTCGTTTTGACCAGAAACCTAGTCTCTAGTTTTAATGAATGAGTTTTTTAATTAAAACAATCACGAGAACTCTCTCGCTTAGCCTAATGGCTGTTCGATGGGTTTCGCAAGTAGAAATGTGCTTTATTTCACCAAATCAGCTCGTATTTGACATCGGTTTGGTATATATATATATATTTTCTAATCCTACCGCGAACTGGATAGCAGACGCGGCACGACTGTTGCACCACACTTTGAAGTAATCCCACACTTTGAAGTAAATTACTTCAAAGTGTGGGGATGTGCCCCACACTTTGAAGTAAACCCATTTTTTACTTCAAAGTGTGGGGGGATCTTCCCACACTTTGAAGTAAACTCAGTTTTTACTTCAAAGTGTGGGGGGATCTTCCCACACTTTGAAGTAACTTACTTCAAAGCGTGGGACTTTTGCATCGCCTGTTTGAGCCTGATGATTTTGTCCAAAAAAATGGCAACGTCTTTTGGATGAGTGAACAGAAAAAGTGAGCGAGCCAAGAAACATAGTGATGTTTGTTATCAGGCTTTAAGCAATGTCCCATTGTTGAGTGTGACGAAAACTCGTGGTGACGATTTTAAAACATGTTGGGTCACGCATGGTCCAATCTTACATGGTCCAATCTTACATGGTCCAACCTTACATGGTCCGACCTTACATGGTCCAATCTTACATGGTCCAATCTTACATGGTCCAACCTTACATGGTCCAATCTTACATGGTCCATATATATATTATTGGACCATGTAAGATTGGGTCACGCATGGTCCAATCTTACATGGTCCAACCTTACATGGTCCAACCTTACATGGTCCAATCTTACATGGTCCATATATATATTATTGGACCATGTAAGATTGGACCATGTAAGATTGGACCATGTAAGGTTGGACCATGTAAGGTTGGACCATGTAAGATTGGACCATGTAAGATTGGACCATGCAAGATTGGACCATGTAAGGTTGGACCATGTAAGATTGGACCATGTAAGATTGGACCATGTAAGATTGGACCATGTAAGGTCGGACCATGTAAGGTTGGACCATGTAAGATTGGACCATGTAAGATTGGACCATGCGTGACCCAACATGTTTTAAAATCGTCACCACGAGTTTTCGTCACACTCAACAATGGGACATTGCTTAAAGCCTGATAACAAACATCACTATGTTTCTTGGCTCGCTCACTTTTTCTGTTCACTCATCCAAAAGACTTTGCCATTTTTTTTTTACAAAATCATCAGGCTCAAACAGGCGATGCAAAAGTCCCACGCTTTGAAGTAAGTTACTTCAAAGTGTGTGTGGGAAGATCCCCCCACAATTTGAAGTAAAACTGAGTTTCTTTGAATTAAAAAATGGGTTTACTTCAAAGTGTGGGGCACATCCCCACACTTTGAAGTAATTTACTTCAAAGTGTGGGATTACTTCAAAGTGTGGTGCAACAGTCGTGCCGCGTCTGCTATCCAGTTCGCGGTAGGATTAGAAAATATATATATATACTAGAATGAATACCCGCTTCGCCGGGTAGCCGGCTTCGCCGGGAAGAAATACTTAGAGCCGTACGCCGGCTTCGCCGGGTCCGAACAATGGACCCGCCAAGCTTAGGTCCCTCCCAGATTCGTGGAATGGGAACAGCACGAAAATGATTCAGTGGCCATAATGCCATTCCTGACCATATCGAGTCCCATCCTTGTCGACGAATGTAACCGTGTTAATCACCTTTGGAGGCGAACTCCACTCAAACAGGATTGAGCAATTTATAGCTTATCTGTAAGCCCTTTTGAACTGTTATGGCTTTTCAAAGGAAGGCCAGTACTTACAAATACACAAAAGCCGCCAGACCACATCACAAACAGAACTGAACAATCCCCAGGTGTTGCTCACATAGAGAGAGAGAGAGACACACACACACACACACACACACACAAACACAGAGAAGCCGTATCTTTTGAGAGATAGATGACAGTGTATTTTTCGCGTGGCTATAAATTCATTCGACCTTTGCACTTTTACAGTGAGGATAATTTACGGGTCCAATTTACGTTCTGGACACTGCGGTGACCTTCTAAAAATAGTAACAGAACGCCGGGAATATCCGAAGACGCCCCACTCATACTATAGTGCATCATACGAAGGTAAACGCTAAAAACCTGGAGAAGATGAGAAGATAAGGAAGAGTTACTTATAATGGTGAAATGAACACAAAAACCAAAATCGGTTCAGCGCTGCGCGCTGAGAGCACGTGTTGAAATATCTCATCGATGATATTGTGTCCGGGGTGTAGCTGAATACGGTGTCCAAATTTGAAAAAGATCCACCGAGAACTTTGGCTTTGGTGTGTCGGTATGGGGGCCCGGGTAGCTGAGGTGGAACCAAAATAGCTGAGGTGGAACCAAAATCGGTTCAGCGCTGCGCGCTGAGAGCACGTGTTGAAATATCGACCAGGTTGTGTCCTGTCCCGGGTCTACCTGAATATGCCCACCAATTTGAAGCAGATCCATCGAGAACTTTGGCCGTGCA
>NC_090247.1:64398038-64408038 GCF_037325665.1 Littorina saxatilis
TCTCTCTCTCTCTCTCTGACACTCTCTCTCTCTCTGTCCCCCCCCCCCCTCTCCCTTCCTATTTCCGTGTAATGAATTGTGTGGGTGTATTTGCTTGTGTGTTTTGGTAGTAACATACGCTACTGCATGGCACTTTAAGTGTGTCATCTTGTATTTGCTGCAAGGTCGCTTTATCTGCTTTTTTTCACGAGATCGGACTTAAGATTGAAAAGGTTGACGTCCACAAAAAGTCAGAGCGAGAAGAATACGTGCAGATAGTGACACTTGTGTGTGTGTGTGTGTGTGTGTGTGTGTGTGTGTGTGTGTGTGTGTGTGTGTGTGTGTGTGTGTGTGTGTGTGTGCGTCTGTGTGTGTGTGTGTGTGTGTGTGTGTGATAGACAGACATAGAGAGACCGACCGACGCACATATGAATAGAGAGAGAGAGAGGGAAAGAGAGACAGACAGAAAGACAGACAGACAGACAGACAGATAGACAGACACTTCGACTTACAGACAGACAGACAAAGACACATAGAGATCCAGAGCTGGTTTTAGGGCAGACAAATCACGAACACGATTGTCGGGTTCAGGGTCATTACATGACTCACACGACGAATGTGTTTTATGTATGTACGTACGTGCATGTTCGAGCGTGAATACTCGACTGAGCGTGCACGTGTGTATGCATATCAAACCGACTGTCTGCCAGACGGGAAAATCAACAAACAAACAAACCAAAAACAAAACAAGTCGCGTAAGACGAAATTACTACATTTAGTCAAGCTGTCGAACTCACGTAATGAAACTGAACGCACTGCATTTTTTTCACCAAGACAATACAGCTTCATCCATCCTCGCGACAAGGAAATCGCTTACTTTTCCACGTGTGCAAAACAAAGTGAAATTGACCAGCCAGTAATAGCTTGGTGTATAAGCAGGAAAGCACGCTTTTCTGTATTCTTTAAAACTTTCTGAGCTTGTTTTTTTATACCGACGTAACATATTTTATGTTTGTTCAAATCAAGAAAAGATAAAGAATAAGATAAAATCATTTTTGGACCGATTTCTAAAATTTTAATTAGTACTTAATTAACATTTCATCGTTAATTGTGATCACATTTTTAGAGTAAACATGACAGATTTATATATTTTTAGATTCAGAATTTAATGAAGAATACGATGCAATCTGTTTGCGAACATTTGATTTTAATGACAACTTTAATGAGCAAACTCATTTATTAATTTTTAAACCTCCAAGCTGAAATGCAAACCCAAGTCCGGCCTTCGTCGAAGATTGCTTGACCAACATTTCTACAAAATTGGTTGGAAAATGAGAGCGTGACAGTGCCGCCTCAACTTTCACAAAAAGCCGGATATGACGTCATCAAAGACATTTATAAAAAAAAAGGGAAAAATGTCTCGGGATATTATACCCAAAAACTCTCATGTGAAGTTTTATGAAAATCGGTCCTGTAGTTTTCTCTGAATCGCTCTACACGCACACACGCACACACACACATACAGAACACTGACAGACCCTTGTTCCAGCGTCGCGGACGACGCTGGTATCTGTGGTTGGGAAGAACGTGCCTGTGGAGAATTAGTCTCCAAGCCAAAGCGCGCTGACTCTCCAAGCCAAAACAATTTCAAAGCTGAAAAAAAAATGTACAATTTACGCGAAACGATTAAACACAGCTTTCGGGTGTGTTTTTTTTAATCTAAGATGTACATAAATATACCACTCCGACCATAAGGAAAAGAAAAAAAGACACACACAAAAAAAAGACCGAGAGGAGCCGAGTCAATCCGAGACCAACCGAGAGGACGTGTTTCGCGCCGTTTCGACGTCGTTTGTTCAGATGCGGCCGGTTGGATCAGTTGCGGTCATACAGGGGCGCCTTGCACAAGAAAAGATCTTCAACAATCCCGATCATCATCATGGTACAATAATGTTTTGTGCGCCCCCATGTATGTGTTCTGTGCTAATAATGCACGGTTGTGAAATGTCCGTACACATTTTGTGGCACTATGTAATTGTTAGTGCATCCTCCTGCGGATGCTTCGTGCTAAAAATGCACTTCCATTAAAATATTGTACGCTCATGTCAGTAATATATTTTCAATTGTTTCTCTGTCAATTTCAAGTGTTTGTTTCCAATTACTTCAGTATCTCCCTGTTGCAATTCCAGGTGATTCATTATGCATGTGCCAATTTGAGATGTTTAATTCTGATTCCTGTATTTACAGTGTAAACTTAAAACTATTGTCTTCAAACATTCCTATGACACCTGGTAATGGTTCTGTGGTTTTGTTTTTAATTTGTATTTTGTTTTTCTGCAATAAATATTTGAAATGGATCTGAGGCCGACTTACTACTTTTAGCACTCTTTTTCACCACATTCCCACGTACAGATATTGCAATATCAACTCTTCCTTTCTACCTGTTTCAAACAAGCTCTATTTTTTAATTAAAAAGTTTTTACTAAATGTCTTAACATAGAGGGGGGAATCGAGACGAGGGTCTTGGTGTATGTGCGTGTGTGTGTGTGTGTGTGTTTGTGTGTGTGTGTGTTTTTGTGTGTATGTGTGTGTATGTGTGTGTGTGTGTGTGTGTGTGTGTCTGTCTGTCTGTGTCTGTCTGTGTGTGTGTGTGTAGAACGATTCAGACTAAACTACTGGACCGATCTTTATGAAATTTGACATGAGACTTCCTGGGAATGATATTCCAGGACGTTTTTGTTTGGTTTTTTTTTTATAAACGTCTTTTATGACGTCATATCCGGCTTTTTTGTACAAGTTGAGGCTGCACTGTCACACCCTCATTTTTCAGTCAAATTGATTACAATTTTGGCCAAGCAATCTTCGACAAAGGCCGGACTTCCGTATTGCATTTCAGTTTGGTGGCTTAAAAATTAATTAATGACTTTGGTCATTAAAAATCTGAAAATTGTAAAAAAATAAATAAATTATAAAACGATCCAAATTTACGTTCATCTTATTCTTCATCCTTTTCTGATTCCAAAAACATATAAATATGTTATATTTGGATTAAAAACAAGCTCTGAAAATTAAAAATATAAAAATTATGATCAAAATTAAATTTCCGAAATCGTTTTAAAAACTATTTCATCTTATTCCTTGTCGGTTCCTGATTCCAAAAACATATAGATATGATATGTTTGGATTAAAAACACGCTCAGAAAGTTAAAACGAAGAGAGGTACAGTAAAGCGTGCTGTGAAGCACAGCGCAACCGTTACCGCGCCAAACAGGCTCGTCACTTTCACTGCCTTTTGCACTAGCGGCGGACTACGTTCAGTTTCATTCTGTGAGTTCCACAGCTTGACTAAATGTAGTAATTTCGCCTTACGCGACTTGTTTTTTCTTGTGGCTGTTTGATCAATTCATAGCAAGCATTGACTGAAATAAACAACTTATATATCCAGCACAACATGCAATTCATTGACGTTTGACCCTAACCTTTTAACACTTCCCAAAATAAATCTTTGGTGGACATTGCATCGACGCTGTTCATTTTGAATGAACATTTTTCTTGTTACACTACAGCTTGGGACAAGCAAAGGCACAAGGCACCTGTTTGAAGAAATAAGAGACACCAGTGTCTTTATCCCCCATATATGCTCAAGAAAAGGTTCTATAAAGACAACCAAACATGTGTCTGCTTTGTAACGTTATCTTGCTGCCAAAAATACTCTGGAAAGAAACAAGAAAACAAGTTCAACTTCTGTAATGTACCAAGTTCAATATCGGGTGCCTTTGCCTCTGAACTGTCCTGGATAACTAGTTTAGTTTTTCTTTCACAAGGAAGTCTTTCTAGCGCAGTGGTTAGTGAACTTCGGTTAGAGTCGCGAGGTCGTAGGTTCAAGCCCAGTCAGCGCGGTATTTTTATTTTATTTTGTGTTTCTTTACTCTCCTTTCTTTTGTTTTATTTTACTCTATTCCATTTTATTCCAAAGCATTATTGGTGATCAATTGCAACACTGACCAAAGCTCACGAGGCAATGATTTGGTATTGATCACTGCGGAATTCGTTTGCCAACCACTGAAGCAACATGAATCACTGGACCCGAGGCCAGAAGCAACATCAGTTAACAAAAATTAATTAAGTACATTGAACCCCCCTTTTAAGACCTCCAAAAATCCGGCTGAAGAGTTCAGGTCTTTAAAAGGAGGGAGTCTTCAAATGGGGTTATGTTTATCAGTCATCGTGATGTTGCCGAAATACAAGTCTTTCTGGGTCTAAACCTGATCTAGATGGATATATTTTATCAGATAATATTAAAATGCAAAAAGAGTTGACATAATGCCAAGGTATGTTTTATAACTGAAAACATTAACAGCTAGGGGGTTGATAATAATCCAATTAAAAGAGGTTTACGAAACCCAAACTATGCACAGACACAATATTTCAAAATGTCCCTCATAAAACCTCTTTGACATTGTGTTTAATACTGTACCTTAACTCAACAGTTAAACCAATCAATATGTACGGCTTGTAAGTGTATTAACTATTCCAGTGAATAATCGCACGCGAAGCCAGTATAACTTGTTGCACAAGAAAATTGGTTGAAACCAGCAAGGGCCCATGAAAAGAAGGGGTACGGACACCTGTTTTGTTTGGGCTACATGTGTTGCAAAGTATTTGAAACGGCGGTATTACTGTACAGTGGTGCCAGTGTTAAAAGGTGAATACTTGGACCAGCCATGAGTGTAGGAACATTGCACGCGGGGTATCTTGACCGGCACATTTTAGAAGCAATAATAATGAAAGTAACAACAAAAGGTTTTTTTTCAAGCGAGGTGTCCGCCTGTATTAATGCCAGTATTGTATTATAAATGGAATTCGATGTTTTAATGTGTATTGGGTTTAAAAGTCCTAATGTAGTATTATAAAACAGTATGCCTGTTGTCAGTTGTTTAATGTGTTGCCCCACAGTCTGTGTTACATCTTTGTTCTGTTTTAGATCTGTACGCTTTTATGTGAGTTCTGTTCTATTGTCAGACTTGTTTTTATGTGTATAACTATGTGTCTATTACTTATCTCACGGTTTTTCATCTTTTTAAAAATAATTTTTCTAGATTATCTTATATAACTGTAAGTGGTCGTTGTTTATGAATTTTTTTGAATTTTGAATTTTGTATATGTAAAATGTTAAATTCTAATGTCTAATGTAAAGCGCCATGAGACTACCATTTGGCGGTGAACAGCGCTATAAAAGAATGTTTTATTATTATTATTATTAATCTGCTTGGAAGAGTATACCTCTTCATTTATCTACAGCGCACGATCTGTTCTCCTACATAGGTGAGCCTCGGACCTTTTAAACAGATCGATCTCATTATTATGTGTGAGCGGAGCTTCAGTGCGTGTGTGGGCATACAATCGCGTTTGTGCGTGCGTCACTTTGTATGTGTGTCCGTTTTGCTTGCGTGCGAATCTGCTTATTGTTGCCATTAGGTTTTGCCCATTTAAGCAGTGAGGTGCAAATATCTATATCATGGCCTTCGTTTTCCTGCAAGCTTCAAAGAGCTTTGTACCACCTGTCACCTGTGTCAAGCACAGGTTTGCAATGGAATACATCGAGGTCGCCCTTATGGCGGAGTCAGACCAAGACAACGCACGGCCAGCGCACTGAAAATGAATCAAAAATGGAAAATAATTATCAGTGCGTCGTTGTGTGACCGCGGTTTTGTAGAAGCACATTTTTGTGCATGCTCAAAAAATCCCAACGCACACAGCGAATGACAACGAATGCGTAGCGTTGGTCTAGTGCGCTCGACGAACGAGTAACGCATATTGACGCACACCCAGCGAACGACAACGCACTGGCCAAAATCGCGATTTTTCGCGATATTTTCAGTGCGCTGGCCGTGCGTCGTCTTGGTGTGACTCCGCCATTAAAGACACAGTACTTCCCGTGTAAACGATTCGACTCACCATCTTAGATCCGCTCAGACGTTTACAGGGGATAAGGTCATCCCTCAACTTGGACTCAACCAAACTTCGACATTCTGGTTTAAACTGTTTTATTCAACGTTTGTGCATTATTAACAAAAAAACGCATATTGAGTAAACAACAACAAGCATAATGCTTATAGTGGTGTTTACAGTTTTCTAGAAAAATACATATAAATGGCGGCTATTGTACAGTTTAAACTTCGACATTCTCACTGCTTTATGTGCAGAGAGAGAGATACATTAAGGAAATAATTAATTTATTCATTTACGAAGATCAAACTTTGCATACAGAACGCACTTAGTCTATTGATTCAGGTTAGGTGTCCAAGTGGACAGATCTGAGACGGTGAGTCAAATCTTGTATACCTGTAGGGCTCAGTCTTCGACAGTATTTAGTAGAAAAGGCGGACCAAATCTCTCCCCAATAAAAAGCTTTACAAAAACGTCCAGGTGCACGGAGTCCCTAGGGCTTGAAAAAATACCAAGTTTCATTGACGTTCATGCAAAGAAGAGATAACACCACCAACATAAACAACAAGAACAAGAACAAGAACAAGAACAAGAACAACATCAACACAATACACAAGAAGGTATGACTAAATGTCATGACCCCTTTATTAATAGGCACAAGGCCAACGAGTTACACTTATATGTGACGCCTTTCTGTCTAAAGGGCTACAACACTTTATAACAATGAACTTTCTCTATCGCGTTGATACTGTGTCATCGATTAAGCTTAATCATCGCAACATCTGCAACACACCTGATGAATGGACAGTCATATCGGCCAATTATCTGTAAGTGCTTCATTGATCATGTCCGAGATGCAATCCAACCAGATAAATAACAAAAACACAGAACTGTGACAGTAACCATGGAGGAAAAATCCAAAATGTCCATGACGGGTGCATACAGACAAGCGACTTTTGTATTTTCACTGCCAGTAAAAGGCAACAACATTTTCTCAACAACAACAAAACTAAATAGGCGAAAAAGCAAACATACACACAGACACTGAAGCAGTGAAGGTCACGTTGATAGTAGATTCTAAAAAGACACAAACAAGTGCATGCAGTCTGTATAGGTCTATGTACGCACAATTTCTTTGCTAGTCGAGATTGGAAGAAAACAGACACACACAAAACAAAACACAAGTGCAAGCAATAACACAGACAACTGCATGAACACACACAAACACACACACACACACCACACAAACAAACAAACAATCTAGAAAGACTGAGAAGAGTGCATTTTGCCCGCACAGTGCAATATCACTTCTGCTCACACGACACTGGCTCCGCGAAGCATTGTTTTGCATTGTCAGGGACATACATTAAACCAGGCCGATCGACTGTGATGTATGAAGCGAAACCCTTTATATCTGTACAGCTTAACGATACCATCTCTCCAGTGTAAACCTTCTCTCTAGTGAAAACGTTAACCATCTATCTTGTGTAAGCCAGCGAGTTTTCTTATGTGTTTTTAGGGTAACCGAAAACACTGATTCTATTGATTCATGTTTTGGGGGTCTTATCTCATGAAAAAGTCTGGACAGGTCCGTGATGGTTTACATATAGAACGGAGCTTGCATTGCTTAAAAATTAATGTCCTTGTTAAATACGAAGAGGACAACACATAAATGTTTTTTTCACTTCAGTTTTGTTTATTTTATTACCCTGCAGTGTTCTCCAGGGAGGAAATGGATTACCATGAGCCGGCAGTCGAATGTTAAAATCGTTTTCGATACATGCCTGTTAGTTTAAGTGTAGCGTAGTGTAGTGTCATGTAGTGTATAGTAAATTGTAGCGTAATGTAGTGTAGTGCATGTTGTGTAGTGTAATGTAGTGTAGTGCTGTGTAGTGTGTTGTGTAGTGTAATGTAGTGTAGTGTACTGTTGTGCAGCGTAATGAAGTGCAGAGTAGATTATGTATTAGATGTGAGATTATACAGTTTGCCATGTGGAGCAGAAAGGGGAGAAGAGAGGAGGTTGAACCGTAGGGAAGAGACCGGAGGATGATAGCTAAACGCACCGCTGGTTTATGGTTCGTCAGAATAGGTATGCAGTGTGCCCAACCATGCCACAAATTCGTTAATAGAATACGTTTTGCCTGAGCGAACATTATAATAAAACGCCGACTGTGCGGAACTTCACACAAACAGTAGTGTACGTGGTGTCTCCCAACAGCCGTCCTTTTTTATGGAACACCTCGCACGCCGGCGTAGAAAAGAAATAACCTTTGATCAATGGTCCAGAACCGGTTAAGGAAAAATGGATCCATTGTGCCAGCAAAGTCTGTGCCGTGCGATCTTAGGGGCTCCGCTCACATAATTATGTAACTTCAGCAGGACCGACGACGCACTGCAGATTATCCCAGCCCGCTGCGTCATAATCGCTATCGCGGCATAAATAATAATTATGCAGTGCGTCGTCTGTGCCGCTGAAACTGCGCAGGCATATTCTGCCCATTATTGGTTGAAGATGTCACTTGTTATTCTTAATTCAGTCATGGGGAGTGAGGAAGAGAGTAGGGTCGGTTGTGTTCCACAATGACCTTAGCGTATTTAAGACGCAACCTGCTGTTGAGTACTGAAGGAATATTGTAAATCCTTCTTTGTTAATTCGACATTTTGATTGGTCAATGCAATCACTCAGCGGTCAGGCAATCAGCGTGTCTCACCTCCAAATGGATCTGCCTCAATGTACACTTCCTGGCAAGCGTATCAATACAAGTCATGTGTTTCACGTGTCGCCATGACTGCAATTGTTTCTGCCAGCCGGTTGGTCATGCGCACGAACGATAGACAAATCAAGGGAAATGCTAATGGAAGACAGCAAGTACGCCATTTGGTGACCGAGACATGAAAAGGATGTGACGTCATGTTATAATGAATGACGAATTGTTCTAGCGAGAACGTCACTTTGTGATTCGGCCTTTGCAGACTTCTCAAAAGGAACAAGCCATGGAAAAGTCAGTCTGTAAAATATAGAAAAGCACATAATAACCTCAAGCGAATTATAATGTGCTAAGCACATCGTAATTCCATGGGACTAATACTTGCACCGAAGGCGATGGTAAATACGTGACAAGTCATGAATAAAATTGATGAATTGAGGTGCCACTTCACATCCAAAAAAAAAGATCCTTTGAATGGATAGATTTACAATTACAATATCGGACTGCTGCTTTCAACATGGAGGGGTGTGCCTAAATTGTCTCACCTGTGATTTGTAAATGGAATCCCGCACGACCTTCGGGATTCCATTTACAAATCACAGGTGAGACAATTTAGGCACACCCCTCTATGTTGAAAGCAATCGGTGAATATTGTATCAACGTTAAGGAGCTCAGAAAGCGGCCTTAATCTTACATTCGAATACAAACAAGAGGCGAAGCCTTCAAGGCTCACGTAAGAAATCGACAAACAGTAACACAAACTCAATCACTCCGTCACACATACACACACACAGTACACACACACACACACACACACACACACACACACACACACACACACACACACACACACACACACACACACACACACACAGAAAGAGCATAGGTGAAACTGTGCAAGAAAGCAAGACACTAGATCTAGATCTGTCTGTCTGCATGTAGCCTACTTACATGGACACGACTGCCAAATAGTCTCGGCCCGCTCAAAATAACAATCACCGAGACTTTCAGTAATTCCATCGCGTGACGTCTAACCCTCGTACGTCATAATGTGACGTCAATGTAATATGACGTCTTCAAATGTTAAAAGTTTCTACCACAGACATACACACATACATACGCACGCACGCACGCACGCACGCACGCGCGCACGCACGCACGCACGCACGCACAGACAGACAAAAGTTAGCATCGCATAGGCTACACTTACGTGAGTCAAAAATCAACCGCACGTAAAAGTAAAACAGAAGACAATCGAGTACAAAATAAGCAAACCGATACAAAAAAATGTGGAGTCTCGTACGTGATCTACATCCAAATGGTTAACAAAAATCTATTAAAAAAAAAATAAAAATAAAAATCAG
>NC_090247.1:64415538-64440538 GCF_037325665.1 Littorina saxatilis
ATCACGTTTAATTGAATAAAAACCTTGTTTAAACCATCATCATCATCATCATCATCATCATCATCATCATCATCATCATCATCATCATCATCATCGTCATCATCATCATCATCATCATCATCGTCATCATAATCATCGTCATCATCATCATCATCCTCGTCGTCATCATCATCATCATCATAATCATTGTCATCATCATCATCATCATCATCGTGATCATCATCATCATCATCATCATCGTGATCATCATCATCATCATCATCATCATCATCATCATCGTCATCGTCATCATTATCACCACCACCAATACCACTCTAACCAAAAGCCACAGGGCCTCACCAGGTGCGCCCAACACGACGGGCAGGATGGAGAGTGTACAGGCAGCTCCCGCCAGCAGCATGCTCCCGGTGAACAGCAGCTTTCTCCCCAGTCGGTCCAGCAACACCAGGGTCACCACGTAAGCCAGCGTCTCCGTGGCAGCGCCGATGGCAAAGTTAGAGAAGAGGTCGCCGCTCAGGTTGGTGATGTTGAGTGTCAGGCCGTAGTACACCACTACGATGACAAACCTGCCAAAATGTGAACATCATAAAATGAAATTCCAGCCACACTACATCTCGAGAAAACAGTTCTGCTCACAATCTCAGATCTGGAAAGGCTCGTAAGACCATCCCCCTCCAATCGAACAAATACTGGTACTGAAAATGAAAGACATAGGTACATAGGTGTGCACAGTGGACTTTTTTTTAAATGGAGCATTTTCGTACAAGCCGCTGGTGACTTTCTTTAAATAAATGTTTTCGTTACAAAATCCAGCCCACCCCAGCAAACAGTCAGGGTACTGATTTTGGTACGTGACCAAGTGGAGGGGTGGTCTTATCCCATGAGATGGTGATCCGAACTGTTTTCCCGAGAAGGAGTGTGGCTTTAAGTATACGCTGAGAATGGAAGTCACTGTTTCACTTCAGAGCCACTTAATAAAATACCCTCGCAGAAGCCAGGAGAATCATCGGCAAAGTTCTAACATGTATTTGTTGTCCATGAAAAGTCCAAAACAGATGATACTGCCAACGTTAAAACATCGAGAATTAAAAAAACAAAAACCCAACAAAAAACAAGAAAGGAGAAGTTATTGAACTTGTAATGATCCAGAAAACAACACATTTACAAGAACCTTGAACAATCGATGTTTGAATTAGGCCATCAAGACACACAATAGACAAAATAACAATGATAAAAAGATGGACTAATTGATTCAGTTGTTGGGTTTGCTCTTTCAAAGAAACCACCCTCTAGTTTCACTCTGAAGTCTACTTCACGAAGCTATCGCACTACATTTTCGGTAATAAGTCTTCGAGAAGTCTTCGCAAAGGCAACTTAAGGCTCAATAAAAGACAGCCTTGACCACCATAAAGCCTAGGTCCCACTATAACAAATTTTGATGGCGAAATACAACGACTTGGGATTCGTTGAGAAAAAATCGCCGAGGTCGTTGTGGTTCGTATTACTTTGTTCTTGTTCGGCCGATTTTTAGTAATCATTCGTGGCAAACATCGTTGTGGCAAAATCGTAGTAACTCGTTGTGGTTCACCAAAATATTCGTGATAGTGGCTTAACTGACATGTTGCTGAGGACGATGACGACGCGCACGATGAGTTCCTTGGACTTAAGAGCGTGGCGGAAGCTGAGGTGATCCTTGGTGTCCAGCAGGTCTTTGGAGTCGTCCACGTTTGGCATGACGGTCTTGTTGGACTTGGCGATCCTCTCCAAGATCTTCATAGCCTCTTCCTCTCGCCCGCGCGATGCCAGCCAGCGTGGGGATTCTGGAATCACCCTGAAAACACATGTCAAGGATATTGGAATTTTCGATAATTAATGACGTACGATATCGATTGACACAAAACTTAGACTAAGTCTCTTTTTGATCCTGTTTTTGAAGTAAAATCTCTGACGTCAAAAGCCAAACACAAATCGAAAGACGTCATAACGTAAGTAATGACGTCAAGTAAAAATTATGTCACCTCTTCTAAATGTCTCCACTGGAAGTGTACAAGAATTTCCAGAACGAAGGTTGTCTCGATGACTTCAGCAGTACAAAATCAATCATAAGGTCAGCGTCAGGCTGTGCATGTATCGGTATCGTACATTATTAAGTGAACTGAAGAGCAGACTTGTAAGTATTTTAATTATTTGTTGTGCTCCATGTGACGGCAAACGTTTTCTTGGCAAATTCTTTCCCTGAATACACCCTACTTACTACTAGATGAGGAATGACAAAAATTGCCTTGACCATTTACGTTATAATCTTTGATAGAACAGATGAGAAAAACTGTTATGTACATTGTTTCGCGTTAGTCATCTTGATCATTAGCCAACATCTGTCGTTAATCACCTTGACTATCCAGCTAGCCACCCCCCCCCCCCCAAACGCTACCCCACCCTCCCCCAGGCGTACCCCTATTTGACTTACCACCAGTAGGCAAGAAGCACTATGCTGGGAACGGACACAGCAATCTCGAGGTATCTCCAGTTGCGGATGAAATAGACGAAGGGCAAGAGGAGAAACTCTCCCAGACACCAGGCGAACTCGATCAGAATGCCTGCCCACGCTCTCTTAGAGGGACCCACCATCTCCATACCTGGAATGAAGATGATGATGATGATGATGATGATGATGATGATGATGATGATGATGATGATGATGATGATGATGATGATGATGGAACTTTATTTTTCAAGGATAGAGGTTTAAGGTTACGCCTGTTCTTACAACCGGTCCTTAATTCTTATACCAAATTATAATACATGATAAACAAGTAAAACAACCGGACAAATAAGCAAACAAAACGAACAAACAAGCAAACAAACAACCGGACAAATAAGCAAACTAAAGAGATAAGGCCACAAACATCATATGTTTGTTTCCGGTGTTGTTGTTTTTAATTGAAGTTTGATCTTTATTTACACAGGCGTATTGTCACGCTCATAAGAAAAATACCTATCTCAGTGTTAGGCATTTCTGCAGTGAAACTACAGGGGAAGCTACTGGAAGGGTATCTATCAAGTGTTAGAGAGTACACATTCTCAGACCATCAGAAACCATTGCCACGGTAACGTAAGCAAAACTGCCGATCTCGTTTCTTGAGTCAGGCACTTTTTCTTTATGATGCAGGAAGACTTGTTTTGAGAATGTGAAAGTATGCAAAAGCTCTTTGTGGGTTGTTATGCAGTTTTCCTGACTGACATTTTGCCGTCAGCTCTTTATCTCACGTATATCAAGCTGTCACCGCTCGAGATAGGCAGTTTGCAGCTTAAAACTGAAATGAGATAGGCAGATTGTTCAGAAACCAGACAAAGTTGTTTGCATTTTTCTCAAAATATCAAAAAATGACGTGACGGTATGTGGCTTGATATTGGCCGGACATCGCGCGAAATGTGTCTCCTGCATGTCGGAGAAGACTAACTTTTCTTGCAAAGTCTGCAAATCGAATGTTGTCCTTTTTGATACAAATATTTGTAAAGGGTTAAACAAAAAAGTTCCAGGGTCGGGATGGAAGAAAAGTCAGTTGGGGGTTCGAAAACAAGGAACTTTCTTTGGGCCTTTTATGAAGGTTGGTACGTACAAGGTTGCGGACATGTTTGCAGGTATGTGTATAAGGAATTTTGGTTGTGGTTGATTGTTTTTAATATTGCTTGTTTCTACAATCTCAGGCTTCGTTTGACATTGCACACACACACACACACACACACACACACACACACACACACACACACACACACACACGCGCGCGCGCACGCACGCACGCACAGACACACACACACACATTCCTGGCTATCCCGAAAAAGTAAATAACACCCATGAAAAAATCCACCAATAGTATGCCCTAATAAAAACATATCATGACACCAACCAATAAAGCCGAAACCTGAACATCGACAATGACGTCACTCACCGATGACGATTCCGTTGATGAAGAGGGCCATACGGGCGAGGCCAAGGACAAAGCGACAGATGTTGAGAGTGATGAGGTTTTGAGTGAAGGCGATGCCAAAACCTCCTCCCACCAGCGCCAGCCCTCCCAGATAGAACGGGATCTTGCGACCAAACCTGCCATCAATATGCAAAATAATGAAACAATAGAAACGAACTCACCAGATACTAACTCGACCACAAAAGCAAAAATCATAGTTATCTTGTTCTTTGGCATTGGTTTGCCAAAACAATCAAGGTCAAAGAACAAGTAAACTATGAATTTTGCATTTGTGGTCGAGTTTGTATCTGATAAGAACGGTTCGATTGTTTTCATCGCCGATTTTGAGAAAAGTTCATTGTGTTTGGGGTGTTGCAGGTAGCTCTGTTTCCTCCTTGGGGATGAAGCTACCAGGGGAAGGGATTGTGTTGGAGGTGCGGGAAGAGGGGTAGCCCTTCCGGTGCTCCCCCTTGGACCTCCCTAGTCTAGGACCCTGGGTCTTCGCGAGGTGACCATTGTGGCGTAATCCCTCCGGACTAGCATAACGTTTCCCTATCCCAAGACCGACCGTGCGTGGTCTATGACCACATCCTCTACGAGGTGACCCTATCAACTAGGCAGCGCAAGCCCCTAGGCGAAACACGGCGGATCTAGAGGAGAGAACATCGATAAAAAAAATGTGAGCTGCCATGTTGGCTGAGGACAGCGGGCAGACCTTCTGTGCCGACACCCATCTACAGGAGAAAACCAGGCATGCACGCATCAAACCCAACATGGCCGAAGAAGAAGAGAAGGTACCACAAGTGTTTGTCTATCTGGACACTTCAAAGACCACTGGGTCGACGTACTGTAAATGTAACGTTTTGTTGGGTCAAAAATAAACATTCTAATAACCTACGATTTGTTGTTGTTGTTTCCATTGTTATCTTAGTTCTTCGCACGCGCAGTCTTTTGTTTAATCATAATTTCAAAGATATTGCTACTGTCTTTTTGAGAAGCTTTTGCTTTGTTAGGCATTTGAGGAAAAACAGGTTTTCTGTCTATGCGTCTGCGTCTGTGTGCTTCTGTAATAATAAGCAAATTCTTCTTCTTCTTCTTCTTCTTCTTCTTCTTCTTCTTCTTCTTCTTCTTCTTCTTCTTCTTCTTCTTCTGCTTTCCACGGATGGGCCCTTAACTCACCTGTCGGCGATCAAGCCGATGAAAAAGGTGCCGAACAGAGTCCCGACCTCGGATATCATATTGGAGCTGGCTCGAAGGACACTTCTGTCGCACACCACATCAAACTGAAACATAATGAACAAAGCGAAATGTACGAAAACAACTGTCACTGGACATTATCATGTGTATGACTATGGTACTGAAACCCCGCAGGGGCACATGACCACGATCGTTGGTTCCATTTTAGTGTTGCATCCGTGTAAAAAAACGCTAATTCAATTTGATGATTCTATCTGTTAACTGGAGAATGTCAACTTCTTTTCATGGGGTTTGTTAGTAGATGAGAATATTCAGTTATCTTACTCTCCCTCCTCCCATGCTCTCTCTGTCACTGTCTGTCTGCCTGTCTCTCCCCTCTCTCTCTCTCTCTCTCTCTCTCTCTCTCTCTCTCTCTCTCACTCTCTCTCTTTCTCTCTCTCTCTCTCACTCTCTCACTCTCTCTCTCTCTCTCTCTCTCTCTCTCTCTCTCTCTCTCTCTCTCTCTCTCTCTCAGCCTTACATCTCCAACCTTGAGTAACATAACAATGCAATACATGTTGACAGTATGTGCCTGTTTTACTACATTCCCCTTCCTTCTTCGTCATGCCTAATTCTTCTTTCGTTTTTACTATAATCTTAAACTCTGTATTCTGTCACTTTATCACAGTAATTACAAATTAAGATTTCAAAGAAAGCGCCGCCAAACACTTGTTAAGGGCAATGTGTGTAACACTTGCAACAAAACGTATACACAAAAGTGAGAGAGAAAACAGAACAAATACAGTCCAAAAATCCATGTTATTTAAAACTTACATCCGTGGCTATCGTCGATTCAAACACGGAATGATCGTAGACCCAACTCTCACATTTTGATTGGCTGTAGCTGGCGTTGAATGCGTACGAAGCATTCACATTGGTTGAGACATTTAACAAGACGTCAGGGCCGCCATTACTCAACACGTGACACCGATCCAACTTTCCATTGGTGAATGGGATTGTCTGGTTGATAAGGAGGCTGTGGCTGTCGTTTTGAGGGAAGAAGGAATCTCCGGAGTAACCGGGAATGGCGCATCTGTAAAGACAATTAAGAATGTTTCCCGTCCCAACTCCTGTTTTTAAAGCTTTGTGTTAAGTTGATGCATGGTTGTTACCAGGATCATTTAACATAGAGTCACGCTCATAAGATAATTGCCTATGTCATGTTTTGATGTTTTGAGAAATACGCAAAAAAACGTCTTTGGTCTTTGCACAATCTGTCTATCTCATTTTAGTTATACGTTGCAAACTGCCTATCTCGAGCTGTTACTACGGGATGAACGTGAGATAAAGAGCTGAAAGCAACATTTTCAATCAGCAAAACTGCATAACAACCCACAAAGAGCTTTTGCATACCTTCACATTCTCAAAACAAGTCTTCCTGTATCATAAACAAGTCGCGTAAGGCGAAATTACTACATTTAGTCAAGCTGTGGAACTCACAGAATGAAACTGAACGTAGTCCGCCGCTAGTGCAAAAGGCAGTGAAAGTGACGAGCCTGTTTGGCGCGGTAGCGGTTGCGCTGTGCTTCATAGCACGCTTTACTGTACCTCTCTTCGTTTTAACTTTCTGAGCGTGTTTTTAATCCAAACATATTATATCTATATGTTTTTAGAATCAGGAACCGACAAGGAATAAGATGAAATAGGTTTTAAAACGATTTCGGAAATTTAATTTTAATCATAATTTTTATATTTTTAATTTTCAAAGCTTGTTTTTAATCCAAATATAACATATTTATATGTTTTTGGAATCAGAAAATGATGAAGAATAAGATGAACGTAAATTGGGATCGTTTTATGAAAGAATTATTTTTTTTAATTTTCTAATTTTTAATGACCAAAGTCATTAATTAATTGTTAAGCCACCAAGCTCAAATGCAATACCGAAGTCCGGCCTTCGTCGAAGATTGCTTGGCCAAAATTTCAATCAATTTGATTGAAAATTGAGTGTGTGACAGTGCCGCCTCAACTTTTACAAAAAAGCCGGATATGACGTCATAAAATACATTTATCGAAAAAAATAAAAACAAATCCGGGGATATCATTCCCAGGAACTCTCATGTAAAATTTCATAAAGATCGGTCCAGTAGTTTGGTCTGAATCGGTATACACACACACACGCACAGACAGACAGGCAGACACACACACATACACCACGACCCTCGTCTCGATTCCCCCTCTATGTTAAAACATTTAGTCAAAACTTGACTAAATGTAAAAAGGAACGGGAGCCATACTGATATGACGTCATCAAAGGTATTTATCGAAAAAATAAAAAAAAACGTCCGGGGATATCATTCCCAGGAACTCTCATGTCAAATTTCATAAAGATCGGTCCAGTAGTTTGGTCTGAATCGCTCTACACACACACACGCACAGACAGACACACACATACACATACACATACACATACACATACACCACGACCCTTGTCTCGATTCCCCCTCTATGATAAAACATTTAGTCAAAACCTGACTAAATGTAAAAAGTGCCTAACTCAAGAAACGAGATCGGCAGTTTTACTGACGTTACCGTTGCAATGGTTTCCGATAGTCTGAGAGTTTGTACTCTCTAACACATGATAGATACCCTTCCAGTAGCTTCTCCTATAGTTTCACTACAGAAATGCCTACACTGGTATTTTTCTTATGAGCGTGACGATAGGGTAGGTGGGCGATAAGAGTGGGAATTAAATGATCTGTTCTGCTTGACACTGTCGTAGTGTTATTCTCCAGAGCTCCAGTGGAAACCATGTTACGAAGGTCATATTACCTTACTTAACTGAGACATTTTAACCATAACATTTGATTTCATTAATAGACACCTGGGACAGTAGGGGCGACCACCCCCAACCAGGCGCGTTCACAGGTGGCGGATAGTGAGATGGCCTTCAGATATGGAGGTTAGCTGCGAAATAAGCCAGGCTTGCCAGGACGAATAAGCAGTCGCGGACCAACTGGCGGTGCTTCCAACAGGATGGGGCGGGGTAACAGGTGGCACTGTTACACTCAAGAAATACCCCAGGTCTCCAATGACGGGAGCAGCATGCGATCAAGAGCCGCATCTTAAGTTCTAGCCCTGGGGAAGGTCACCTCAGATAAACAAACCAGCCAGCTATGGCCAAATAGCCGGGTAGACTGGACTCGACAGCCCTGTAAAGCCACCAGTCTAGGAGAAGGACCACTCCGATATAAAAACACGCTGAAGCCGGATGAGCTGGGCCATGTATGGCGCATAACGACAGCTCAACGCATCAACGCTCATATGACAGACGACAACGGAATTAATAGACAGTGGTTCCTTGGCCGGCAGAGAAAAAAGTACAAATACTTACACATTTAGTGTGTCTGCGTTGAGTATATTACAAGGGTTTCAAAGTACATCCCCTTCGTAACATGGAAACCAAAGTTTTTGATATGGATTTGAATACCAGCAATTACAAAAAATAAAAAGTATGTACTTAGTTTTTTGGAATATTTCTGAAAAGAGTAAAGAACAAGTCGCGTGAGGCGAAATTACTGCATTTAGTCAAGCTGTCGAACTCACAGAATGCAACTGAACGCACTGCATTTTTTCACCAAGACCGTATAGCATCGACAGTGGAAAAAGCAGTGACATTGAACAAGCCAGTAAAGCGCGGTAGTGGTTGCGCTGAGCAGGATATCACGCTTTTCTGTATCTCTATTCTGTGTAACTTTCTGAGCTTGTTCTTAATCTAAACATAACATGTCTATATGTTTTTTTGAATCAGGAACCGACAAAGGAATAAGATGAAATAGTTTTTAAATCGATTTCGGAAATGTCATTCCAATCATAATGTTCATATCTTCAATTTTCAGAGCTTGGTTTTTTTTATTCGATAATAACATATTTATATGTTTCTGGAATCAGGAAATAATGAAGAATAAGAATACATTATTTTTGAAAAAAAATAATGACCAAACTCATAAATTAATTTGTAAGCCTCCAAGCTGAAATGCAATACCAAAGTCCGGACTTTGTCAAAGATTGCTTGACCAAAATGTCAATCAATTTGATTGAAATACGAGGGCGTGACAGTGCTGCCTCAACTTTTACAAAAAGCCGGATATGACGTCATCAAAGACATTTATTAAGAAAACGAAAAAAACACGTCTGGGGATATCATACCCAGGAACTCTCATGTGAAATGTCATGAAGATCGGTCCAGTATTTTTATCGGAATCGCTCTACACATACACACACACACACACACACACACACACACACACACACACACACACACACACACACACACACACACACACACACAAATACATACATACATACATACATACATACATCTATATATATATATATATATATACGACGTGTGTGTGTGTGTGTGTGTGTGTGTCTGTCTGTGTGTGTGTGTGTGTGTGTGTGTGTGTGTGTGTGTGTGTGTGTGTGTGTGTGTCCTCAATGCACGCCCAAGGTTCTCGATGGATCTGTTTCAAATTTGGTGGGCATTTTCAGGTAGACCCCGGACAGAACCTGGTCGATGAGATATTTGAACACGTGCTCTCAGCGCGCAGCGCTGAACCGATTTTGGTTTTCTCTGGATCCATTCTCAGTAACTCTTCCTTATCTTCTCCAGTGTTTTGCGTTTATCTCCCTTCCTTCGTGTGGCGTCAATCCATATTCCCGTTACTACGTTACTATTTTTAGAATGTCACTGCACTGTCCAGAAAGCTTTCCTTGCACCCGTAAGTTGTCCTCACTGTAAAAGTGCGAAGCCGGGTATTCGGCTCTACTTCTTCCCGGCGAAGCCGTACCCGGCGAAGCGGGTATTCATCTAGTGCATACATACATACACACATACACACATACATACATACATATATACATACATACATACACACGCACATACACCTCCACCCTCGTCTCGATTCCCCGTCTATGTTAAAACATTTAGTCAACCCGTTGTCGGAAGGGGAGCCATCAGATCAGCGAATCATCCAACAAGCACTGCCACAAACAGGACCCTTCCTCAACACTACATATCCAATAAGTCACGTGATTAATCAAGCATTATTTGACTGCGATATCATAACCTTATCTGACCTGTGATCAGGAATGAAGAAGATGAAGATGACGCCGAGAGTCTCAAAGGCAATAAGAATGGAAGGTGCCGCCGCAAGCAGATACACTCTTCTCTGGTACCATCCGAATTCGCCGATTTCTTCCAGAATATCGTCGAACTTCATGGCGTCTGCAACAGATGATTTGTATAATAGGAAACCAAGGAGCTCCGTCAATTCTGAGAGTGAGAGAAAGAAGAGAGAGTGAGAGAAAGAAGAGAGAGTGAGAGAAAGAAGAGAGAGTGAGAGAAAGAAGAGAGAGTGAGAGAAAGAAGAGAGAGTGAGAGAAAGAAGAGAGAGTGAGAGAAAGAAGAGAGAGTGAGAGAAAGAAGAGAGAGTGAGAGAAAGAAGAGAGAGTGAGAGAAAGAAGAGAGAGTGAGAGAAAGAAGAGAGAGTGAGAGAAAGAAGAGAGAGTGAGAGAAAGAAGAGAGAGTGAGAGAAAGAAGAGAGAGTGAGAGAACGAAGAGAGAGTGAGAGAAAGACGAGAGAGTGAGAGAAAAAAGAGAGAGTGAGAGAAACCTGAGAGAGTAAGAGAAAAACGAGAGAGTGAGAGAAAAAAGAGAGAGTGAGAGGAAGAAGAGAGAGTGAGAGAAAGAAGAGAGAGTGAGAGAAAGAAGAGAGAGTGAGAGAAAGAAGAGAGAGTGAGAGAAAGAAGAGAGAGTGAGAGAAAGAAGAGAGAGTGAGAGAAAGAAGAGAGAGTGAGAGAAAGAAGAGAGAGAGTGAGAGAAAGAAGAGAGAGTGAGAGAAAGAAGAGAGAGTGAGAGAAAGAAGAGAGAGTGAGAGAAAGAAGAGAGAGTGAGAGAAAGAAGAGAGAGTGAGAGAAAGAAGAGAGAGTGAGAGAAAGAAGAGAGAGTGAGAGAACGAAGAGAGAGTGAGAGAAAGACGAGAGAGTGAGAGAAAAAAGAGAGAGTGAGAGAAAGACGAGAGAGTGAGAGAAAGACGAGAGAGTGAGAGAAAAAAGAGAGAGTGAGAGAAAGAAGAGAGAGTGAGAGAAAGAAGAGAGAGTGAGAGAAAGAAGAGAGAGTGAGAGAAAGAAGAGAGAGTGAGAGAAAGAAGAGAGAGTGAGAGAAAAAAGAGAGAGTGAGAGAAAGAAGAGAGAGTGAGAGAAAGAAGAGAGAGTGAGAGAAAGACGAGAGAGTGAGAGAAAGAAGAGAGAGTGAGAGAAAGAAGAGAGAGTGAGAGAAAGAAGAGAGAGTGAGAGAAAGAAGAGAGAGTGAAAGAAAGAAGAAAGAGTGAGAGAAAGAAGAGAGAGTGAGAGAAAGAAGAGAGAGTGAGAGAAAGACGAGAGAGTGAGAGAAAGAAGAGAGAGTGAGAGAAAGAAGAGAGAGTGCGAGAAAGAAGAGAGAGTGAGAGAAAGAAGAGAGAGTGAGAGAAAGAAGAGAGAGTGAGAGAAAGAAGAGAGAGTGAAAGAAAGAAGAGAGAGTGGGAGAAAGACGAGAGAGTGAGAGAAAGACGAGAGAGTGAGAGAAAGACGAGAGAGTGAGAGAAAGACGAGAGAGTGAGAGAAAGAAGAGAGAGTGAGAGAAAGAAGAGAGAGTGAGAGAAAGAAAAGAGAGTGAGAGAAAGAAGAGACGCAGATACGCAGATAGTTTATTCAATAGGCCATAACCCCTTATGAAGGGGTGTGAACAAACGGTTCACATTGCATATAAATTAAACTCAACAGGTGCACACAAAAAAGGTACAAAATAATAATCGCACAACACATACATTACACGGCATTTAACTATGAGGTTACAACATCTCTTAATTTAAAGGCTTTATACAAATACAGGGATACATTTCGGACAACAGTTTCTTGAGGTGATGCTAAAAGCAAGCTGAGTCGGAAAATGCTTGGGTTCTTATAATATTTAAATGGGATCAAATTTTCTCTTAATTTGTTATAGTATGGACAACACAAAACAAAATGGACTTCATCTTCTTGGTTTTGTTTACAAAGAGGACACATCAAATCATCGGCATTATGTTTTCTATATCGGTAAGCATGCACTGCAATTTCTGAAATGCCGAATCGAAACCTGGTCATAATAAACTTTAAATGCCTATCCATATTCGACAAAAGGTAGGGTTTAATGTCATGTACAGTACAAAATGTCCGATAAACAGCAAATCTATCACTATTTTGTATATGATAATCCCACTCTTGCCATCTGCAATCGACCAACCTTTCCCTAAAAACACGCAAAAAATATTTTTCATTAACAACGCCCTGATTCCACCACACAAAACCAAAACCGTACTCATACAATTTACAACGGACACCTGAGGCCCAGTTCGTTTTACCACTTTCATCCATTTTATACAACATCTCATAGGATTTACGAGGAAGTCTGTGCGCCTCCATCTTTAACAATTTCAACCAGTAGCTAATGCATCTTAAAATAGAATTCAAATATATCGGATATCTGTTTGTCTCGCCATATACAAGATCATTAGGTGTTCGCATTCGAACTCCTAAGAACTTCTTCAGTGCAAATAAATGGACTTTTTCACACTGCAGAGCAGCCTTATCCAGTCCCCATATCTCAGCACCATACTGTACTATTGGTTGTACTTGGGAATCAAACAACTTCAAAAAAACATTCAAACTATTATTATTAAGCACAGATAATCTTTGTATAATACACATCAGAGCATTTTTGGCCCGGCTTGAGAGATCGCAACAGGCAGCAGTAAAACTAAGTCGAGTTGAAAACAATATTCCTAAATACTTATACACGTTTACAACAGGTAATATATCACCCCCATATGTCCATCATTCCCTTGCACTCAAATATCCACCCTTCCTAAACACAATAATGTTACTTTTACTCATGTTTACCTTTAAATGGAGAGAAGACACTGTCCTGCGTAAATTATTTAACTGAGTCTGTAGACCCACAACTGTCTCTGATAACAACAATAAATCATCAGCAAGCAAAAGAATAAACAATTCCAAATAATCATCAGTAAATGTGGCACCATGTCTTCCATTCTCAATTATCTCAAGTGCTAACTCATTAATAAAGAGAGAAAATAAAACTGGGCTACATACATCGCCCTGTTTAACACCAAATGTACAATTAATATAATCCGTAAACTTTGCTCCACATCTCACTTTTATTTTTACATTATCATACATACTCTTCACACACCTAAAGAGTTTCCCTTTTATTCCGTTTTTTAACAGAATTGGCCAGAGCAAAGCTCTATTGATGGAATCAAACGCTTTCTCAAAATCTATAAAGGCAACATACAGCTTACGATTCAAAGAAAATTGTTTCTGTACAAAGGCCAAAAGTGTAAACATATGATCAATAGTGGAATAATTCTTCTTAAAACCAGCTTGATATTCCCCCGTACTGTTATTACATTCAATCCATTCTTGCAACCTGTTATTAATCACAGTACTATAGACCTTGCTACTAACATTACACAGCGAAATTCCACGATAATTATTTGGATCATTCACATCGCCTTTCTTAAACAAAGGGATAACAATGGACTCTGTCCAGCTTTCTGGAAATACAGTGGTCGCCGCTTAATAAAGCCACTTCTGGACCGACGAAAAATGGCTTTAATAAGCGGCGGATTTATTAACCGGCAGTCCAGGAATACGTCATTTTCGAAAGAAAAAAAAAATCTTCTCTTTTGCTTACGTCACTCAGTCACTTTCTTTCGTCATTTACACTGGTTTGAATCTAAACAAAACTTCACGAAGGATGTTGAACTTTTGTTTTAAATATGTACATGTACGTGTACTTTGATCACTTCGGTACATCAATAATTTCACTGTCACCGTCACGAATCATTACTCGGCAGAGAAGAACGATTTTATGAGTGTTTGTTTGTTGGTCGTCTTCCACAAGATAATGTGAGTTTTAGTCACAAACTACGTGATTTCTCTGAGAAAACTGGCTTTAATAAGCGGCGGGTTGGTTTTATTAACCGGCTTTTTCTAATACATAAGATATAGTGATAAATCCGGACCGTCTGAAATCGGCTTTTATAAGCGGCTGGCTCTATTAACCGCGGTTTTATTAAGCGGCGTCCACTGTACACCCTTGGAAAACAAAAAATTAAACAAGTGTACCAAAAAGTCAATCCCTGGAGAAAAAACATTTTTCAACAGTTCTCCTATTATTCCATCAGGCCCAGCAGACTTTTGAGGTTTTAACTTTCTCATTGCAATCAAAACTTCTTCTTTTGAAATAGGACGATTCAAAATACCTTCATCGTCTTCATATTCTATTTCTTCAGCCTCAATTACATCTTTTTCCAATAATACTTTGAAATGCTGAAACCAGGTATCAACTGGTATGTTGTTCTTTATTTGTTTTCGTTTTGAGGATAATTTATGCATTATATTCCAAAATTCTTGTTGATCGTTTACAGATTCAATAAGTTTTTGTAATGTCAAATCTTTATACAATCTTTTCTTTCTTTCTAACATGTTTTTATATTCCCGTCTGGCTAAACAATAAACATTGCGAGCGTGAATGTCTTCAGGCTGATTACATCTGCTTAACAACCTCCACACATTTTTTCGGGTTATTCTACACTCTTGATCGAACCAATCATCCGATTTATTATTTGACTTCAAATAAATTCTTTTCTTCATGCAGTCAGCACTTTCTTTAACACAAGTGTTAAATAATTCCAAAGCTCCATTCATATCAGATTCAATCATATTTTGGGCAGACTCTAACCTTGCACACATATCATCTGCACACATCAAATTCACATATGTTCCCGCCTTCTTGCTGTCCCACACATACTTTTCAATAAAGCAGTCTGTATTCTCACGCATATCATGATAAACATTATCACATGGGAACGTAACATGCAATTCAACTGGCATATGATCTGACTCAATCCGGCCAGCCACCAACAGTTCGCTCGAAGACAGAGTAATTGCAAATAAATCATTAGACAGCAAAAAATAATCATTAACACTACTCCCCCTCTCTGACATGTAGGTAAAACAGCCCTGCAAATCCCCATTACACACACCATTAAGAATACACAGTCCAAGTGCAGTGCACATATTTAACAAATATTTACCATAACTATTCAATATCTGATCTTGTGATTTTCGATTCCCGCAAACTGACTGACTTTTGTGCAATAAATCAAAAACATCGTGATCTTGTAATACAGGCTGGGACATATTGGCTGTTCTGCTATTCAGGTCACCCGACAACACGACATAAACATCACCTTCTGTCAACAAACATTCAGTCAAACATTCTTCTAATAGAGAAACACCATTATCCAGATCAAAAAACGAGTAATACGGCGAGCCCTCGGGCGGAACATAAGCACACACATACAAAATATCCTTAGAAATTCCAAAGAGGATTTTATCAAGGATAAAAACAATGAAGTTAGAACATTCAACATCAAGTTTACGCACAAAGGGAGCAAACTCATTTCTTATTAGGCACAATACACCGCCTGACCGTCGGCCCTGCTTGGTAAACTTCACTGCGGGTTTAACAAAAAGTGAATAACCATCAAAAACACTTGACGTAAATTCATCCATAAACGTTTCTACAAGGCAAACAAAATCGAAACTCCCTACATAATTTACGAATTCTGTGTCAGTTAATTTGGAGTACAAGCCGTTAACATTCCACTGTAAAAAGGAAAAGGGCTTATTCACACTTTCAGTGACTTTACAGCTACTAACATTTGTTGTGTGTTCGACTTTTTCTTTTTCTTTTATAACACGCATGTCTAGGTAATAAGAATGGAAGGTGCCGCCGCAAGCAGATACACTCTTCTCTGGTACCATCCGAATTCGCCGATTTCTTCCAGAATATCGTCGAACTTCATGGCGTCTGCAACAGATGATTTGTATAATAGGAAACCAAGGAGCTCCGTCAATTCTGAGAGTGAGAGAAAGAAGAGAGAGTGAGAGAAAGAAGAGAGAGTGAGAGAAAGAAGAGAGAGTGAGAGAAAGAAGAGAGAGTGAGAGAAAGAAGAGAGAGTGAGAGAAAGAAGAGAGAGTAAGAAAAAGAAGAGAGAGTGAGAGAAAGAAGAGAGAGTGAGAGAAAGAAGAGAGAGTGAGAGAAAGAAGAGAGAGTGAGAGAAAGAAGAGAGAGTGAGAGAAAGAAGAGAGAGTGAGAGAAAGACGAGAGAGTGAGAGAAAGAAGAGAGAGTGAGAGAAAGAAGAGAGAGTGAGAGAACGAAGAGAGAGTGAGAGAAAGACGAGAGAGTGAGAGAAAAAAGAGAGTGAGAGAAAGACGAGAGAGTAAGAGAAAAACGAGAGAGTGAGAGAAAAAAGAGAGAGTGAGAGAAAGAAGAGAGAGTGAGAGAAAGAAGAGAGAGTGAGAGAAAGAAGAGAGAGTGAGAGAAAGACGAGAGAGTGAGAGAAAGAAGAGAGAGTGAGAGAAAGAAGAGAAAGAAGAGAGAGTGAGAGAAAAAAGAGAGAGTGAGAGAAAGAAGAGAGAGTGAGAGAAAGAAGAGAGAGTGAGAGAAAGACGAGAGAGTGAGAGAAAGAAGAGAGAGTGAGAGAAAGAAGAGAGAGTGAGAGAAAGACGAGAGAGTGAGAGAAAGAAGAGAGAGTGAGAGAAAGAAGAAAGAGTGAGAGAAAGAAGAGAGAGTGAGAGAAAGAAGAGAGAGTGAGAGAAAGACGAGAGAGTGAGAGAAAGAAGAGAGAGTGAGAGAAAGAAGAGAGAGTGAGAGAAAGAAGAGAGAGTGAGAGAAAGACGAGAGAGTGAAAGAAAGAAGAGATAGTGAGAGAAAGACGAGAGAGTGAGAGAAAGACGAGAGAGTGAGAGAAAGACGAGAGAGTGAGAGAAAGAAGAGAGAGTGAGAGAAAGAAGAGAGAGTGAGAGAAAGACGAGAGAGTGAGAGAAAGACGAGAGAGTGAGAGAAAGACGAGAGAGTGAGAGAAAGACGAGAGAGTGAGAGAAAGACGAGAGAGTGAGAGAAAGAAGAGAGAGTGAAAGAAAGAAGAGAGAGTGAGAGAAAGAAGAGAGAGTGAGAGAAAGAAGAGAGAGTGAGAGAGGAGAGGGAGAGTGAGAGAGATAGCCAGAGAGAGAGGAGAGAGATAGAGAGGACTCAAGAGAGAGGATATGGAGAGAGACATAGAGAGGGAGAGGAGAGAGATAGAGATAAAGAGGGGAAACGATTGGAGGGGGAATTATAGTGAGAGGGAGTCAGGAAAGAGAAGAGAGGAGAGAGAGAAAGATGAAAGAGAGAGGAGAGATAAAGAGGGAATGCAGTTTTTACAGATACATTCTAGCAACTCAACCACCGTGCAGCCGACCTACTTTTCCTGTAACCTCGGCCGCTTGTTCTGCCAAAAGGCTAGATGCTTACTGTCATTGCTTGCACGCAGGCTTTAGGTAAGCAATGAATACGTCGAGGAATAAATGTTATCATTTCGCTGTTGGTAAAACGAGTCGAGCCAACAAAACACAAAATTACATTTTCTGATTTATCAGAAACTAGAACATCTCTGACTAATCCGCCTGTTTGTCTCTGCTACCGGGGTTTCTCTAAAGAGTAATGACACCTTTTATGACAACAATCTGATCAATATAGGCCGCAGACCATGCTGCGCAACTGTCCTCGATAGAACCCACCTTTGGCTTTGCGTTCCTGAAAACATATTTTCTGGAATGCATCCGAAAGAGTATAAATACTTTACCTTTGCAGAATCCTCACGCGTCCAGATATGTGGTGGGCACAGCTGTGACAACAAAGTCTCGTTCCCCCGTGCAAAATGTTCACAGCGAGATACTGTCAGCGGTAAAGTCAAAATCCCCCAACAAAAGTCTAGTACGGTCTTCACACCTGACTGGGAACAGAGACTCCACTGAAAGCAGTCGTCCCGCCCGGTCTGTTGAGGACACAACCGAGGCAAAAAGTAAGAGCCTCGCACTCCCCCAGTTCAAAAGGTGTATGGGTTCATCGACGCTTCCCTGCGAGGTGCATGAATATACTGTCAGCGGTGCAGTCAAACTGCCCTGCACAGTAAAGTGAAAGCGCCCGTCACGGTACAATTGTAACTAAAGTTTAAAGACACAGACCTTTCCATGACATCAGTTCTATGCAACTTTTCTACCATTTCTCTCTGCAACTTCCGAGGTACTTTCCGCTGCAAAAGTCGGTTAAAAATTGGTTCGAGATCGGCCATGTGAAACAGCAGAACTTTGATGCAAAAGTTGAGCAGTACCAATGCTCCTTCTTTGTACAGACCGTAGTAGAGTGGAATAGTCTGGAGGAGAAGGTTGTCCGGGCAAGCTCTGCCGCTGCATTTTCAGCAGCGATCAGCAGAGGTGCCATGCCGGCCACTCCGCACTAGCGCCATTTTTTTTTAACCTGCTTTTAAATTTGGTTATGGATAGGGGGTTGGGGGATCTGCGTGTGGGGGAAGGCTGGGGGGTGTCACTCGGATGCCACCTGCGCTTCAACCGCCCCCCCCCCCCAGCCCCACAAACTGACCTCCCGAGAAAAAGAGAATAGGCTAGGAAAAATCAAACCCTTTTTATTAAGATTTTAAATTCTGAGGGGTGGCGCTCTCTCGTTTCCGTTGCGATGATAACCTGAGAAGGTTCCTGCAATGTATCGATCCTGAACGCACAGCACTGGTCTTCCCGCGTGTAATCGCCGGACTCGGTTCACCATCTTACATGTGGTCAGAATGTTTACGTGGAATTAGAAATTACCTCCACTTGGACACATACCGAAATGAACAGCCTGAATGCTTTCTATTCAGAGTTGAAATTATTTTATCACCCACTAACAGTCAGCATATTAGAAATGACAGATGATAAGCGTGTCGCGGGACAAGGACACTCGCTGGCAGCTGTACACCCTGCCCTACTATTGACCCTTGTCATTACTCTTTGCTGCAAGGCTGGACTTTGGTTTATATCCGCATGGAATCACATTGAGCGGCACAGAAAGGACAAAGGGCATGTCAGTAATGATAACAGATACTCTTTTAATCCTCACAAAAAGGTCCAAAACCCTTCCCCGACAGTTTATACTTGAATATCCGTAATTAAACGGCAGAAATTAATATGTAAGCGCCTAGGGCTATATCTAGATTAGGCGCATAAAAATGATCATCATAATAATAATAATAATAATTAAGACATGGCTGTTCAGACCATGGAATTAAGCCGGCAAAAGGGTGGCTGTCTATTCTACCTCCATGGGCCACATAAGAGGCACATTTTATACGGGACAAAGGAAATGTTGGCAATGGTAATCAAGTCAATGTTGTTTTCTTCCCCGACACACATAGACGTATGTGCGTGTGTGTGTGTGTGTGTGTGTGTGTGTGTGTGTGTGTGTGTGTTTGCGTGTTTATGTGTGTGTGCTTGCGTGCGCGTGCGTGTGTGTGTTTGTGTTTACGTGTGTATGCGTGAGTGTGTGTGTGTGTGTGTGTGTGTGTGTGTGTGTGTGTGTGTGTGTGTGTGTGTGTGTGTGTGTGTGTGTGTGTGACGATGTGTGTGTGTGTGTGTGTCTTTACGTGTACTGTGCGTGTGTGTGTGTGTGTGTGTGTGTGTGTGTGTCTGTCTGTCTTTACGTGTACGTGTGTGTGTGCGTTTGCGCGTGTGTGTGTGTGTGTGTGTGTGTGTGTTCAAAATCCCTTCCCCCAACTTTCTTCTGAGAATTACATATAAATGACAAAGCGCGTTTCGGCAAAGTAAACAAGTCGCGTAAGGCGAAAATACAATATTTAGTCAAGTAGCTGTCGAACTCACAGAATGAAACTGACTCGTAGCATCGTCAGTCCACCGCTCATGGCAAAGGCAGTGAAATTGACAAGAAGAGCGGGGTAGTAGTTGCGCTAAGAAGGATAGCATGCTTTTCTGTACCTCTCTTTGTTTTAACTTTCTGAGCGTGTTTTTAATCCAAACATATCATATCTATATGTTTTTGGAATCAGGAACCGACAAGGAATAAGATGAAAGTGTTTTTAAATTGATTTGGACAATTTAATTTTGATAATAATTTTTATATATTTAATTTTCAGAGCTTGTTTTTAATCCGAATATAACATATTTATATGTTTTTGGAATCAGCAAATGATGGAGAATAAGATAAACGTAAATTTGGATCGTTTTATAAATTTTTATTTTTTTTTACAATTTTCAGATTTTTAATGACCAAAGTCATTAATTAATTTTTAAGCCACCAAGCTGAAATGCAATACCGCAGTCCGGGCTTCGTCGAAGATTACTTGACCAAAATTTCAACCAATTTGGTTGAAAAATGAGGGCGTGACAGTGCCGCCTCAACTTTCACGAAAAGCCGGATATGACGTCATCAAAGACATTTATCAAAAAAATGAAAAAAACGTATGGGGATGTCATACCCAGGAACTCTCATGCCAAATGTCATAAAGATCGGTCCAGTAGTTTAGTCTGAATAGCTCTACACACACACACACACACACACACACACACACACGTGCACATACACCACGACCCTCGTTTCGATTCCCCCTCGATGTTAAAATATTTAGTCAAAACTTGACTAAATATAAAAACCTGAGTCTGTTGGAACCTTGCGACGTCCAAAAACCCGTCCATGACTGTTCAGCTTTGCAAATCGGTCGAGTACTGTATTGAAAAACGTAGTCCATTATGCAATCCTGGGGTGTTCAAAGTCCCCCCAACGACCTTTGACAAGGACAGTCCTTTGCGTGAAAAACAAGTCTGTTCACAATCTTAGATCATTTTACCTGTATTGGTTCACATTGAGTGCACAGAAAAGCAACTTGTATATATATATGACAAAGAATATATCCGAAATTGACAACAAGTCAATGTCATCTGAACCGCTCTTTATTCAAAACATTCTTCCCTGAAGTTCCCCTTTACATATCGCTTTGGAATATAAAAATAAAATGTCTTTCTACCCCTGACAAATGTCCATTTGCAGGCATGGGCTCACGTTGAGCGATACAGAAAAGACACCTGACAAAAGGCGTGTCAGCAATATCGATAAAAGAATCTATCGGAATCCCACAATGCCCACAAACCTTTCACTTTTGCGATATTTTCTTATTCATCACGAATGTCTTGAATAACTTTATGGACTCGCATTGAGCGGTCCACAAAGACGCTGATACACATGGCAAAAGACTTGCCGACAACATGGGGGGAAAATAATCTATTCGGCTCCGGACGTTGTCCACATGACTAAACTTATTCTGTCTGTGTGCTCCAGATATTGCCTGTATGGGTTTGAAAATTGCTCTTTCTGTAGTACTTATTTAAAACAACCAAAGTCAGCGGCTACTAGGTTACTAAGTAAGGAAACGGTTTTGGTATTACGAAGTGTTGTGGGAATTTATTTTTGTTGTTTTTATTGTAATTTCTTTTAGATTTATGTAACCCTAGGGGTTTCTGAAATAAATGTTGCCTTGCCTTGCCTTAATTGCCTTGTTACTTTCATGAAATGCTCCGATGAAACTGAGTCCTTTTGTAACATGTCGCTAACTACAAGAAGGAATCCAATTGATGTCAGATAAGGTTATTGTGATTTGGGGGAATGAGATAGTGTTTTGTTGCATCAATACAGGAGTATAATGTATCGGCCTTACAGTAACGGAACGCAATAGAGGGACGGCAATCATGTTCCTACACAACACTTTACGTGCACCTCTTCAACACCTCAACGACAAGGGGTGGGGGAGGGGGGGTGGGGGGAGGTGGTTATCAAAAACCCTCCCCCAAACGTCCACCTTTGCAGATTGGCTATAGACAACAAGAAGCGATATGTGTGTGTGTGTGTGTGTGTGTGTGTGTGTGTGTGTGTGTGTGTGTGTGTGTGTATGTGCGTGCGTGCGTGTGAACGTGCGTGAGTGTGTGTGTGAGTGTGTGTGTGTGTGTATGTGTGTGCGTGCGTGTGTGTGTGTGTGTGTGTGTGTGTGTATGTGTGTGTGCGTGTGTGTGTGTGTGTGTGTATTTGCGCGGGCGCGCGTGTGTGTACGTGTGTGTTTGTGTATGTGCGTGCGTGCGTGCGTGCGTGCGTGCGTGCGTGCGTGTGTGTGTGTGTGTGTGTGTGTGTGTGTGTGTGTGTTTTCATGGTTCGCTGCACTTTGCGATTCAACTAATTTTGGTAAGACTTCAAAACACATTCCACACTTTTATATAAGTGTATCGTTTCAACACTCACACAAAAAAAAAGGTTTTTTCCGAGCCCACCCAAAATGCTTCCCGGAGTAAAAGCACTGCTACAAAAACATTCATTAACCTGGTTTCGTCTATGTTCAACTCCTGCATCTCCTGCATAAAGATACCTGGCTGCTTCGTTTTCCTACGATGAAAGCCACTGTCACTGAACTATTCACAATAAACTAACATAAAAACACCTGCACTTGCAGTTTGTGTGTTAAAGGCACAGCACTTCCCATGTGAAGGATTGGGGCGTAACGACACATCAATGTGAAGGATTGGGGCGTACCGACACATCAATGTGAAGGATTGGGGCGTAACGACACATCAATGTGAAGGATTGGGGCGTACCGACACATCAATGTGAAGGATTGGGGCGTACCGACACATCAATGTGAAGAATTGGGGCGTACCGACACATCAATGTGAAGGATTGGGACGTACCGACACATCAATGTGAAGGATTGGGGCGTACCGACACATCAATGTGAAGGATTGGGGCGTACCGACACATCAATGTGAAGGATTGGGGCGTACCGACACATCAATGTGAAGGATTGGGGCGTAACGACACATCAATGTGAAGGATAGGGGCGTACCGACACATCAATGTGAAGGATTGGGGTGTAACGACACATCAATGTGAAGGATTGGGACGTACCGACACATCAATGTGAAGGATTGGGGCGTACCGACACATCAATGTGAAGGATTGGGGCGTAACGACACATCAATGTGAAGGATTGGGGCGTACCGACACATCAATGTGAAGGATTGGGGCGTACCGACACATCAATGTGAAGGATTGGGGCGTACCGATACATCAATGTGAAGGATTGGGGCGTACCGACACATCAATGTGAAGGATTGGGGCGTACCGACACATCAATGTGAAGGATTGGGGCGTACCGACACATCAATGTGAAGGATTGGGGCGTACCGACACATCAATGTGAACGATTGGGGCGTACCGACACATCAATGTGAAGGATTGGGGCGTACCGACACATCAATGTGAACGATTGGGGCGTACCGACACATCAATGTGAAGGATTGGGGCGTACCGACACATCAATGTGAAGTATTGGGGCGTACCGACACATCAATGTGAAGGATTGGGACGTACCGACACATCAATGTGAAGGATTGGGGCGTACCGACACATCAATGTGAAGGATTGGGGCGTACCGACACATCAATGTGAAGGATTGGGGCGTACCGACACATCAATGTGAAGGATTGGGGCGTACCGATACATCAATGTGAAGGATTGGGGCGTACCGACACATCAATGTGAACGATTGGGGCGTACCGACACATCAATGTGAAGGATTGGGGCGTACCGACACATCAATGTGAAGAATTGGGGCGTACCGACACATCAATGTGAAGGATTGGGACGTACCGACACATCAATGTGAAGGATTGGGGCGTACCGACACATCAATGTGAAGGATTGGGGCGTACCGACACATCAATGTGAAGGATTGGGGCGTACCGACACATCAATGTGAAGGATTGGGGCGTAACGACACATCAATGTGAAGGATTGGGACGTACCGACACATCAATGTGAAGGATTGTGGCGTACCGACACATCAATGTGAAGGATTGGGGCGTAACGACACATCAATGTGAAGGATTGGGGCGTACCGACACATCAATGTGAAGGATTGGGGCGTACCGACACATCAATGTGAAGGATTGGGACGTACCGACACATCAATGTGAAGGATTGGGGCGTACCGACACATCAATGTGAAGGATTGGGGCGTACCGACACATCAATGTGAAGGATTGGGGCGTACCGACACATCAATGTGAAGGATTGGGGCGTACCGACACATCAATGTGAAGGATTGGGGCGTACCGACACATCAATGTGAAGGATTGGGGCGTACCGACACATCAATGTGAAGGATTGGGGCGTACCGACACATCAATGTGAAGGATTGGGGCGTACCGACACATCAATGTGAAGGATTGGGGCGTACCGACACATCAATGTGAAGGATTGGGGCGTACCGACACATCAATGTGAAGGATTGGGGCGTACCGACACATCAATGTGAAGGATTGGGGCGTACCGACACATCAATGTGAAGGATTGGGGCGTACCGACACATCAATGTGAAGGATTGGGGCGTACCGACACATCAATGTGAACGATTGGGGCGTACCGACACATCAATGTGAAGGATTGGGGCGTACCGACACATCAATGTGAACGATTGGGGCGTAACGACACATCAATGTGAAGGATTGGGGCGTACCGACACATCAATGTGAAGGATTGGGGCGTACCGACACATCAATGTGAAGGATTGGGGCGTACCGACACATCAATGTGAAGGATTGGGGCGTACCGACACATCAATGTGAAGGATTGGGGCGTACCGACACATCAATGTGAAGGATTGGGGCGTACCGACACATCAATGTGAAGGATTGGGGCGTACCGACACATCAATGTGAAGGATTGGGGCGTACCGACACATCAATGTGAAGGATTGGGGCGTACCGACACATCAATGTGAAGGATTGGGGCGTACCGACACATCAATGT
>NC_090247.1:64443038-64450538 GCF_037325665.1 Littorina saxatilis
AAATGTCATAGTTTGGTCAAATATAACAAATACTATGTATCAATCGATCGATGTGAGTTATAATTTGTTTTGTTTGTTACGATTGAACGCACACAAACATGCACTCTTGTGTCGTATCGTTTAGCCGCCTACATATGGCTCAATGAATGAAGTTCCAATGTTCAATCGATACATGATCATGTATACTTGAAGATCGGTACATTTAAATACCCGGACGTTTGCGTTAGAACTGCAGTATGGGGTTAACGTGACTTTTCCCTTTTACCCAGGCCACTGACCTCACATGACTTCATGTGCACCCTGTATGTTTATGACATGAAGGTTTGCCAAATGTGAGTTTGTCTTTCTGCCAGTTTTTTTGTTGGAGCAAACATACCAAAGGGATGCATCTGTCAAGCCGTGTCCGTGGAGCACCTTATACCCCCATTCCACACATCCGTTCTAGTCAGTTTCCGTTCCCAGCCGTCCTGAGAACGGCTGCCACTACGATCAGACGCTGCGCAAAAGGCCGGTTTTTTCGTACGACAACGCAGTGTGTGAGAGCGCTAGCGTTGCGTTACCATTGCGTTAAGTTCCATTAACGATCCATGAGTGTTAAGGTTCCGTTACCGATCATTTGGAACGGGTGGGAAATGGCTAACATTTTGAACATGCAGCCCGACCTCACCCGTCCCAACCGTTCCTACCGTTCAAAGGAGTTCCGTTAACGTCCATTGGCGTTCCATTAAGGTCCCCTCCCCATCCCTCCCATTCCCGTGCCGTTCCTTGGTCGATACGGGAACGGACCTAGAACTGATGCGTGGAATGGGGGTATAACCCACATTTCGTGCAAGCAAAAAATAAACAGTGCATGGTGTTGTTAACCGGGATTTGAAGCGAAAAGAAAAGTTAATGTAAACGTACTTTCGCAAGCAAAAAGTCGCCGTGATCTCTGTTCGTTGCGGGGTATTTTTACGCTAACAACATTATTAAGAAACTCATTTTCTCATCGCAATTTTGTGTATCTGCTTTGACTGGTTGCTATCATTGGGAAATCTACCCCTGTTGGAGCTGTTGTAAGTGATACCCGCTTGGGGAACACCTAGCATGATTAGTGTATTTTAACATCCCAAAGTTCACAATAGTAATATTCTTATTTTCATTGCTGGTTGCTATGATTGAGAGATTGACCCCTGTAATCGATTACGTTACGAAATAAGTCCACGCAATACTGGTTTACAATACACCTGACCAGAAGCCTATCATAATAGAAGTATGTATCTACTATTACCAGCAGTCGACACGCGGTGATACATAATTATGCCCTTTGACCTTTCCATGGGGATATCCCGTACAAAAAGAATAGAATATGGGATTGTGGGAAAGCTGTTCAAGGGCACTCACGCACTATATTTGATTTTCAATACACGACTCAAAACCTTTGGAATAAATCAAAATGAATAACATACAAGTACATAGAGTTCAGAAAAGATGAAAACAAGTCTAAAAATCATAATTTACAAAACTAGTTTGGGGACTCGAACTCGAGACCACCTGCTTTGGAGGCAAACGTCTTACCACCGCGCCACAATGATTACACAATCGAGGCGTGAGAACTAAGATTTGAAGTGCCATTTGTTGACTCGTCGTTTTCCCCGTTCGTATTTGTGTTTTGTACGTTTTCTTGATATCATCATTACATGTAGTCGCGGTGTTGCCTATAGGGCAATCAATTTTCACCAAAGCCGATGTCACGGTTACTAAAAACAAAATAAAAAAATGAATGGGTAATTCTGGAAGTACTCAATAATTATGCAACATTTTTTATTATTTCGATTCATTTCATAATCCAAAACGTTTGGAATGAAGCAAATGAATGAAATACAAGAATTACGAGTTCAGAAAAAATAAATTGCCGTCGAAGCGAATCCGGTGTAACACGACATTTTTACTCCACAAAAAAATTGACTCCCAGTAAGAATTTCGTGGAGTACTTTCCTTTTGTTCGACGTACGAAAAAAGTACTACCTGTACGAAAAAAGTACTACCTGTACAAAAGTTTTACTCCACGATTATTTTACTGTCAGAATAAGTTAATGCCTCATGTTATTCTTGGAATAAATTAACAATTGTTAGTTTTTTGTGGTGTTTGTTTATTTGCTTGACCTTTTCTTTCTCAGCATGTTGTTAGATCTGCTGTTTGTTTGTTTGCTTGTTTGTTTAAAAAATGAGGTCGTGACAGTGCCGTCTGAAAAATGTGTATGTAAAGTTTCATGAAGGTCTGCCAAGTAGTTTTCCGGGAGTTGCTCCAAACATACACACACACACACACACACACACACTCTCTCACACACACACACAAACACACAGACACCCACACACACAGACACCCACACACACCCCCCCCCCCACACACACACACACACACACACACACATGTGCTTCCTCTCTCACGTACGTCACAACCCCCGTCTGAATTTCCAAGTCTAGTTGAAAGTAATTATTACTGTTGGCGTAAGTATGACGTTAAAGTATGTTGCCAAATGAGTGGAAACATTTCTTCGTAACAAGGCGAATAATATATTGTAGGGGGAGTAATAATGTCTTGCAAAATGTGTTAGGGGAGTAACATTTTCGTACGAAATTTTTACTCAGGAGTACACCTGTCGTGGGGAGTAATTTCCTCGTGCTACGGGAGAGTATTTTTTTCATGAATGGGGAGTAACAGTTTCGTACGAAAGTTTTACTCGGGAGAACACCTGTCGTGAGGAGAACTTTCCTCGTGCCACGGGGAAGTTATTTTTTCGTGAAGGGGAGTAAACATTTCGTACTAAATTTTTTAATCGGGAGTACACCTGTCGTTGGGAGTAATTTTCTAGTGTTAGGCGGGAGTAATTTTTTCGAAAGGGGAGTAACATTTTCGTACGAAATCTTTACTCGAGAGTAAAAATTTCGTGGGAGTAATTTTCTCGTGTTACACCGGGACCACAAAAGTAAGGTCCAGCGCATGATCGAGCGCGTCATATGAAAACGAGTGTCTACCGGACTGTCGGCACGTTTTAAAGTCAAATGAATGACCTAAAACGGTCAATTACTGCTCACTGACTAACCACACCACGACCCACTCTCGCAGTCACACAAAAAAGTTAGAAACAACAAAAGTATAAGTTCTAGACGTCTGTTTATATACAGTAACTCTCCACCTCCCTCTTCTCGTGAAGCCAAAAGTGTTTTTACGACCAAGTCGTAAAGCAATAATAACTGACAAAAGCCAGTTAGAGTTTATGAAATAATAAGAACACGCTGAACCGTGTAAAGTTAGAAAACACTTAGCTGCTCTGTAAAAAGTCTTAGCCTGTACAGGCGTTAACACTCCACGTTGTCACAACTCAAAGTTCGTCATAAAGGGTTAGAAAGATGACAAGGTGGGGGGCGTCTACGCATGGGTGCACTCAACTCTCGGTGTAGCCAGGGTCCATTGGATGAAGCGCAGTGGAGCATACAGGTGAAAGTTGGAGCAACACCAGTAACAGCCGTAGAACAATGGACAGCAACAGTGTACCCCGTCTTCAACAGCAGCCAGGTAGCAAACGTCCAGCAAACGTACAGCAACACCTCCAGCAACAACCAGCAACAACCAGCAACAAGCTGAAACAAGAGCAATTGGTGCAGTGACCATGCCAACAATCCCCCTTTTACCACCTTTAAACATATCTAACTTCCCCCTTCAGCGAGCACGTGGTACCTGCAAGGATAGACTTTTAATAACAACTCAAGACATTTTCTCCGCCTCTCCATATCTGCAAAAACCATATACAGATTACAATTTAGCGTTATAATGAGCAAGTTATACGCTATCATGGAGAAACAAAACACAGAGTTTACATTTCACAAACATTGACCGGTCACCAACGTAAAGTAACGTCCTAATACCTCAATAGCTCGTGGAACGCAGCTCTCCCAAGCAAACCGTTTGAATATTTGGCTCCCACTCGTCAGCGAAAATATGTAGCCAAATTCCTCTGTCCTAAGCCTTCTGTGTATGGAACTAACATCAGAAGCCCGTTGGTAGACCTAAACCAGTCTTTCAACGCGTTGGAATCCTCCAAATCTTAGTCAACAGAGCAATACCCCAGACCTGTCGTCTGCCCAGCTTGTAGAAAAGAAAAAGAAAGACCATGTGATCTCCCTGATCAATCGGCAGTCGCTTCCCCAAATCAAGCGATCTTCCCGACCAATCACTGGTCGCCTACCAAATACACCTATAGCATGCTTGGAACACGTGATCTAAACAGTGAGCGAAATCACCCGATATCCGCACGGTTTCCACGTGAATTTCGTGAAGGTCTCCCACAACCTTTCCGCAATGCGGCTGCCAGCACAGGCGCATTACGTTGAAATTTGAGAAAGGCGCCCAACAAAGAGTTTCTTTCTCAAACGTGTCACTGAAATCGTGACACGGACGAAAACGTTTAAAAAAAAAAGAAACAGAAAAAACCCAGTCATTCCCCGTTTTCCTCGTGCATATCAAACCATGCGAGGGACTGACCTAAATCATTCACTGTCAGACCCTCCAAGTTGCAAAACAGCTTGGGGGACACGCAAAGGCACAAGACACCGGTTTGAAGACTTACAAATCACCAATGTCCCCCACATATGTTCAAGAAAAGGTTCTATAAAGACAACCAAACATGTGTCTGCTTTGTTACGTTATATCTTGCTGAAAAAGAAAGAAAAACTCTAGAAAGAAACACGAAAAAAGTTCCTCTTCTGTAATGTACCGAGTTCAATATCGGGTGCCTATGCCTCTGATCTCTTTTGGATTACTAGTTTACTTTTTCCCCAAATGCAAGAATGTCTCTGTAGCGCAACGGTTAGCGTACTGCGTTTTGAGTCGGCAGGTCGTGGGTTCGAACCCTGTCAGCGCGGTATTCTTTTAATGTTATTTGATTGTTTCTTTTCTCTCCTTTGTTTTGTTTTATTTTACTCTATTCATTTTTATTCCAAAGCATCAATGGTGATCAATTCCAATACTGACCAACGCTCGCCAGGTACTGATTTGGTATTGATCACTGCGCCAACCACTGAAGCAACCCCTAAGTGTAAATGTTTTGAGGTATAAAACATACCTTGGTATTATGTCAATTCCTTTTCCATTTTAATCAGATATGATAAAACAAAAATGTCAATCTAGATCGGGCTTAGACGCAGAAAGACTTGTATTTAGGCAACATGACTGATGAGCGACTCAGTGACTCGTAGCGAGAGATGGCGTTCTTAGACCTGTGTAACGAGATTCTGTCGAAGTAATTCGATGCTAACCCTGCAGACTTTTGTATTGCCGCAATTAAAACATTTATTTTTGTTGGTAGCTGTTTGTTTCCTTGTGGATGTGTTATGTGCAATTAAACGGGTACGGACACACGTTTTACACATGGGTTACACGAGTTGCAAAGTATTTGAAACGACGGTATTACTGTATATACAGTGGTGCCTGTGTTGAAAGGCGAATACCATTTGGACCAGCCATGAGTGATGGAACATTGTACGCGGGGTATCTTGACAGGCACGTTTTAGAAGAAATAATAATAAAAGTGACAATAAAAGGTGTTATTTCCAAGCGAGGTGTCCGCAATCTGCATGACAAAATATAGCTCTTAATTTATCTACATCGTTCGATCTTTTCTCTTACGTATTTTGTGTATGTGTGTGTGTGTGTGTGTGTGTGTGTTTGTGTTTGTGTGTGTGTGTGTGTGTGTGTGTGTGTGGGTGTGTGTGTGTGTGTGTGTTTTATGTGTGTGTGTGTGTGTGTGTGTGTTTTATGTGTGTGTGTGTGTGTGTGCACACATGTGTGTGTGTGTGTGTGTGTGTGTGTGTGTGTGTGTGTGTGTGTGTGTGTGTGTGTGTGTGTGTGTGTGTGTGTAAACACACGCGCGTGCTGCGTCCGTTTCAGTGAGTGATTTCTCAAAAAAGTTTTATATTAATGATCACACACAAAACTTGCCACGTAGGCCATGTCCAGTTATACGTTTTTGAACAAACCGTTATCATATGTTACCAACCGGTCGCTTTGACATGTGTCGTATGCACCGTTTGCACCATATTCAGACACAATTTATGTTGTCATAATGTCGTACATCTGCTTTGACTGGGTGCTATCATTAAGAAATGCATTGATGAATTTGTAAGGCGCCTGGAGCCAATTGATGGGACTCGCACTATAGAAGAGTTATTATCATTATTAAATGTACCCGCCTATGTGAATGCAAGATGTCTAGGAAACTGGTTCAGACAAGACACCGACACACACTCGCACACACACACGCACGCACGCACACACGCACACACTGACACACACACACACACATATACACACACCCACACACACATACACACACACACACGCATACCCACACACATACACATACACACACATACACAAACACACATACACACACACACACACAAACACACACACACACATACACAAACACACACACACACACACACACACACACACACACACACACACACACGTTTTGTGTACGCATTCAAACTTTTTGAAGCCTTTGAGCACTTCCACAATATTGCTCACAGGAGATGCATGGATGGATGACCAATTTTGTCTGTCCATTAACTTGATGTTTTGATGTGATGTAAAATGTCTTTTTCTGTTTGATAATCGTCTTCGTATTCTATATTTGATTGTGCATTCTGTATTCTTTATCTTCGTCGAAGCGTGTGCTCAAAACGGCGCTGAAACTTGTTTGTGGCACCGCTGCACACTTATTATACTAGAAAATAAAGAGTAAGCAACAAGATGCCACGCATGAGAAAATGTCTACTGAAAAAACCTAGCTAGCTAACACCACAAAAAACCCGCGTCCCCCCACCCCCCCCCCCCCCCCCCCAACCAGCACCTGACCCCCACCCCCCACCCGAAAAACACACACACACACACACACACACACACACGCATACACACCACCACCCCCACGCATCCTCACCCCTGTGAAAGAAAAGTGTGTGTGCTCCCAAGAAAGGGAACTTTTCGGCCTTTGCTACGCTTGTGCGACTCAGTCCCGAGATAACTCAGGCTGCAAAGTCGACTGCAAAAGGAATATATGCAGCGACAGGGAAAAAAGTTATCAGAGCAGAATAATTTGGGTCAGGATAAGAAGGCGAAAGTATTGCCTGGATTACTGAGATAATAAAAACAACGATAAAAACAACTGCGACGACGTCGATAATAAACACACACTATTACACAGGCGCCACACACAAACGCACACACGTGACACGCAGAGACACACACACACACACACGTACCTAAAGTGTGGATGGTTACCTAAGAGGCGGCACTGGGTGTAGTGCCTTTCTAGTGCACTTGCACTACAACAGCACTGGGTGCAGTACTCGCTCCGGCATCGAAGAATTTTGCACTAAAAAATGCACAAAATTTGACCTATTTCGTCGCCTATAGAGGACGGAAAGAATGTCATTTTGAACATTGTTATGACA
>NC_090247.1:64453038-64484937 GCF_037325665.1 Littorina saxatilis
CTACTACGACATACTACTAGTAGTATATAGTACTAGTAGTATGTCGTAGTAGTGGACTGTAAATAATGATCGACCGGCGATTTGATACAAGCTCCTGTGGTTGCACCCGTATTTTTCTGTCCGAAGGGAGACACGCGACGTAAGTTTCTGCACAAATGACATATCATCACAAAATTACCATTTGTACTTTGGCCTAAGGTGTCATAGCATCATATCATCGATTTGTTTCATTGCTTCAATGTGTTTGTGAACGTTGGCCTTCAAGTATATTTACACATTTCAAGCGCATTATGTGCAAATTTTGACTTTCCGCAGTTACTAGAGAAATTCAAGCACATGAGAAAGGCTACACGCGATTGTAATGTGATCTATGGTCATTTCTTGATATCTGGGTCAGATGGTATGATTTAAAGTGAAGACGTTGCTGCTGCGGTTGTTTCTTTCAATCATGGTGACGATCGCTGAGAAGGGAGTTAAACCAGATACACCAGTTGTAGGAATATTAGCAGCAGTTGTCTCCCTTCAACACAATAATTATTATGGAACATGATAACTAGTTTCTGAATGCTCGTGACATGTATGTGCGTGTGTCCGTGTGTACATGTGTGTGTTCGTGTGTGTATGTACGTATGTGTGCGTGTGTGTGTTTGTGTGTATTTGTGTGTGCGAGCGCGCGTGTGTGTGTGTGTGTGTGTGTTAAGTTAAGTTAAGTTTTTTTGTCCACGGACAGATGGCCGGCCGTTCATACCACCGGACACACATGAAGCCTAATACTTACCAATTACTCAGGTGAGTCAAAAACATGAAGGTTCATTTCAAGAAGGGGTTGGTTGGATACAGCTTTGCGAGACATTTAAAACAATGTACAATATTCATCGTTTCCGTCGCAGCATGAAACTACACAGCGTTGAGTGTCTGTGTCGTTTAGGTTTAGCACAGTCGTTCGGATCCTGAAATGAGATCCTTTATCCGCCAGATGGATAAAGAGAGTGAGAGAGAAAGAAACAGGAAAGAGCAAGAGATTGACTGACAGACAGACAGACGAGTGTTATAGTCTCTCTGTCGATCGTCCATAACACACACACACACACACACACATTCACACACACACACACACGCACGCACGCACACACAAACACACATACGCACGCACGCTCGCACGTACGCACACACACACACACACACACACACACACACACACACACACACATTCTATATTGCTCTCTCTGCATAAGGCTTTCTGTACTTTCATTTGTGTATTTATGAACCCATTCTTCTCATTACATGAAAAACAAAAACAAAATAATGGTATAAAACACAAACATAGTTTCATATTCACGTTTCTTAATATTACAATACATTTACATTATTTTATATTCTCTGGATTCTTCCATGTAGCAGTCGAGTGATCAAGTATCTTTTGTTGCTCTTCTTTTTGTTTTTATACACGGTGGGGTAAAGATATGCTTACTTATTATTTATTGCTAAGCTATATGTCCTTTAAACTGCATCAGTGTTTATGCTGATTTTGTCCTTTTCGTGAACTGAACGTTCATTGTGAACCTGTGTCGACCAGCAACTCCATCTCCGCTTCCTAAAGAAAACAAAAACATTAGAATATCAGAATTTCTATTTGAACAAAAAGAGCAAATGCTACGATCGACTCACCTTTGTCATCGATAATAAGCATTGACTTTCTTGCAAGGATCTAGGATTCAAAAACTTATTTCAGATTTAAAATGTATGTTAATTTCATAACTATACGTAAACAATATCAGAATATTATTTAACCAAAACTGCAATTTTGTGACTTTTTGTTCATGGTCTAGTTAGGTAAGCGTTATACGAACAAAAAAAGTAGTAGAGTCGGTCAGGTCCCGCACAGGAAGTAATGAACGCTTCTGGGGTGATAACGCGAGACAACTCATGTGATCTTGCCGCGAGGTGGCGCCAGTTACCAGCCGAAAGAAAGAAGGGGCATAACCTAACCAGAACCGACCATTGTCTGTTTACCGTATAGCATGCACGACTTACACACGAACTGTTACCGAACCGATATGCTATTTGGGACCAATGCAAATTTTGTTTCCTTTCTCGTGTGATCTTGCCGCGAGGTGGCGCCAGTTACCAGCCGAAAGAAAGGCCCATTACACCAAAGCCAACATGGAGCGCAAATGCGATCAACGAGAGCGAGAAAAAGTTATTTCGATCTTTGGTAGTTTACTTCAAGGCAATCATTGTCTTCGATTATGTAAAATCTCATTTTAAAATGTAGTATTTGCTTCCTTTTCGACAAGTACGTATCACAAAGTCTTTCGCACCCATGTTGTCATTTACAAAACTAACTCGTCAAAAAGTAACCACTCTGCATGTAGAAACTAGGCAGGGTGCTGATTTGTGGGTATGTTTCTCCGTGGAAGGATATGTTCTCATCACATGTAAACGACTGGGTGATCTGTCGTGGTGCAAAAGATCGCTTTGCGAGAGAGGCAATGATACCTTTAATGCAAGAGATTGCACGAAAAAGCTTGCCAAAGAAACAATTCTTATGCCCCGTGCCATCTCTGCCCTTAAAACTAACAGTTTTACGACAAACAAGCCAGTAAAGCGTGTCTACCTGGGCGTGTTATTCACATCTTCCATGGTTTCTGGAAGCTCTCTTCCCAGCGTCTCGGGTAACCAGAGCGACAGAATTCCGACGAGCACAGCGGGAGTACCCATTACGAGCAAGGGGAGAGCATCTTTAAACTTGCCTCCCACTAGAATTCCCTGAACAAAAAGACAGGAAGCGATGCTCAGAGCATCCATTGACAAAACAAGTTCAAAACGACAAAACATGACATATGTATATGTTTTTGAAATCAAGAGAAATTGCAGAATACGATGCAATTATTTTTGAATCTGTTAGTGAAAATTCGATTTTAATGACAACTTTAATGAGCAAACTAATTAACTAATTTTTACGCTGCGGAGATGAAATTCAATCCCAAAGCCCGGACTTTTTGGAAGATTGCTTGACCAAAATGTCAATCAATTTGATTGAAAAATGAGGGCGTGACAGTGCGGCCTCAACTTTCACACAAAAAACGGATATGACGTCATCAAAGACATTTATCGGAAAAATTAAAACATCTTCCAGGGATATTACACCCAGGAACTCTCATGTGAAAATGCATGAAGATCGGTCAAGTAGTTTTCTCTGAATCGCTCTACACACACACACACGCACGTACCCACACACACACACACACACACACACACACACACACACACACACACACACACACACACACACACACACACACACACACACACATACACCACGACCCTCGTCTCGATTCCCCGTGTATGTTAACACTTTCTACCCCACCTATGATGACCAAGTTTTTTTTTAGCCGAGACCAGCTGTGCTGCACCAGGTCACTCAGAATTGTAGTAACTGTGTAGTAACTGTGTATCAACACGCTGGAATGCAGGGGTTAGATCGACGTTACAGGAAGCGAATGAAGCTAACAGTCTGAGCTGATATATCCGTACCTGGTCAGATAGAGCCATATGAGTAGGTACGGATATATCCGTACCTGGGAGACAATGATTTAAAGCATTTAGTCAAAACTTGACTAAATGTAAAAATGAGGTAAAAAAAACAAAACAACAAAAACAAAACAAAGCACAAAACAAGAACTCACCACATCAGCAAGGTAAGGGGACACGATGTTGCCGACCCTGGCAAAGGTGATGCCCACCCCCATGGTGGAGGTCCTGATCATGGTGGGAAAGAGCTCAGTGCCGTACAGGTAGATCACGGCGAAGGCGATGCTGACGAAGAACCTGCCCATCGTGGATAGTAGGGACACCACCCAGCCTGAAAGAGACCAAAGTGATGATGATGAATGAGAGACTAACTGATTGTTTGCTTGATTGATTGATGGTAGATCACGGCGAATGCGATGCTGACGAAGAACCTATACCCGTCGTTGACAGCAGGGACACCACCCAGTCTGAAAGAGTATAAAGTGATGACGATAATGAGAGTTTGACTAACAGATTGATTGATTGATTGATTGATTGATTGATTGATTGATTGATTGATTGATTGATTGATTACAGGTAGATCACGGCGAAGGCGATGCAGACGAAGAACCTACCCGTCGTGGATAGTAGGGACATCACCCAGCCTGAAAGAGACCAAAATGATGACGATGAGGGTTCGACTAACTGACTGCACGAATGCCAAATTAAATGACTACAAGATTGACTAATTGACTGCATGACTACCAAATTAAATGATTACCAGATTGACTAACGTATAAATTGATCAAAGGCAAAAGCGATACTGGCGAAGAACCTGCCTGTCGTTGATAGTAGAGTGACCACCCAGCCTGAAAGAGATCAAGGCGATGAAATTTGCTCTGTGTGTGTGTGTGTGTGTGTGTGTGTGTGTGTGTGTGTGTGTGTGTGTTTGTGTGTGTGTGTGTGTGTGTGTGTGTGTACGTGTGTGTGTGTGTGTACGTGTGTACGTGTGTGTGTGTGTGTGTGTGTGTGTGTGTGTGTGTGTGTGTGTGTGTGTGTGTGTGTGTGTGTGTGTGTGTGTGTGTGTGTGTGTGTGTGTGAAAGTGTGTTGATTGACTGACTCACGATTGACCAACTACCGTATTGACTAATTGGCTGACTGACTGACTACAGGGAGACGATGATGCTGACGAAGAACCTGACATAACCTCTGTAAATAAATTATAAGTACATTGTTAGACTGCCTCTTTTTTCTACGACTTTCAAAGTCTAAAAAGAGGGGTTCCACTGTATACTAACACAGTACAACCTACCCGGCGAGCCGGCGAGAACAGGCACAATGCAGAACACACAGGAAGTCCCCGCCAGCAGCATACTGCCGCAGTACACAGGCTTGCGCCCCACCCGGTCCAGCAGCAAGAAGGGTGAAACGTAGGCCACCAGCTCCAGCACAACGTTGAGGGCAAAGTTCTGGTAGATGTCCCCGCTCAGGTTGGTGATGTTCAGGGTCAGCCCGTAATACACCATCACCGTCACAAACCTGCACAACAATATCAAAGCAAAAGCGTTGATATTTTTCTGGAATGTTTTCAATACATGGATGGCCAAATCGTCCGCCCGATCGCCAGGGGCGAGTAAAAGATCCGCCGGGCTAGTAGAAACTTTCCTGAAGTTACTCGCTCGGTTGGCGAGTTAACATTTTTAGATTTGGCTATCCCTGCAATATATCACAGCCCTTATCGACCGCTACTGTGACTAACTTGCGTTATGTTCAAAGGGGAAATTATCATTATTTGTCTTGAATGTGTTCAATACTTTACGGGCGTAATAGAACAATCAGCTCACATGTTGCTGAAAACGATGATGGTGCGCACGACGAGCTCACGTGACCGGAGCACGTGACGAAAACCCAGACCCTGATCATCAGCCTCCAACAGACGTTTAGTGTCGCCTACAGCGGGCAGTTTGGTCTGGTTGGAATCGGCGATTCTCTGCAGAATCTTCAAGGCCTCCTCTTCTCTGCCCCGTGACGCCAGCCATCGCGGGGACTCAGGAATTAACCTGGGGGACAACGATAAAGTTTAAAGCCCCAGTCTGTCTCAAATGGTTAACAGAACGATTTAAATCTTCTCACGAAAAAAGCAGTTCTAACCTTATGGAACACACTTGCTATAGCATTTAATAGCATGTAATGATACAGTTCGTACCTAGGATGTTCTCAAGCTGTGTTTTTAAACGAAAGGGTGTTTGTACAGTGTCTGAGTCGGTTTACGTGAAGCTGAGTGTGCCTATAAACACTTGCCAAAACAAGTATTCCATATCTTTTCAATAACAGGATATTATACGTACAGGTTTCACACCTCCGAGTCCTGGTAGCTGGCATATTTTCCCTATATGTTTTCAAAACTGGTAAAAGAAAGGGTCTTCTTCTTCTTCTTCTTCTTCTTCTTCTTCTTCTTCTTCTTCTTCTTCTTCTTCTGCGTTCCCAGCCATGCTAAATTTTCAATTCGGACTGTAGGGCGAAGTCCGCAGTCCGCCGCAGCGACGTTGCCGACCCCCATAGCTTCTCGTTGGCTTCCCCTGGGCTGGGCCACGTCTGATTTCTCAGGGCGTCAAAGGGTATTTAAAAGGGGAATATTTCAATTAAATAAGAGTGAATAGAACGAGCCCCAAGTGAAAACAAACACACAGTTTTTGGTAATAATACCAACCACCAGTAAAAGAGAAGCCCGACGCTGGGCACAGAGACAGCGATCTCGAGGTAGCGCCAGTTGCGGATAAAGTATGCACAGAGCAGCAGGAGCAGCTCCCCAGCCACCCAGATGTACTCGATGGCCATGCCCGCAAACGTCCTCTTGCTTGGACCCACGATCTCCATGCCTGCACACAGCGTAGGGATAAGTTGCGTATACTTGTATACAGTCAGTCCCTGTGGAGAGACATGATTAAAGGTCCCAACCGAAGGAAGGAAAACAACGCCTTCAATAAAGGTATTTTCTGACTTCGTGAAGTACGGTTACCTTTAAATTTATTTTTCATTGTCGTTACTTCATCGTCCCATCACTGGAAAATTCAGGTCACTTCCTCCCAGTGAAAACTAGCGGCAAGAGAGTCGCTCTACCCAGGTGTGTGCGCGTTTAGGTGTAATCAGCCACCTGCACTTATGGCAGAATGCCCAAGGTCTTTTACGTGGCCCAGGGATGAGGGCGTGACATGGATACCGAGGTATTTTACGTGCCATAGTGGTGACACGGGAGTTGAACATGGATACCGTCTCTGAGTCAGGACATAAAGTTGATCCGTGTCCGTCCCGGCCGCCCCGGATTATTCGCCTTCTTTGTTCATGGGCTGAAACTCCCACGACCTTTTACGTGTGTGACCGTTTTCACCCCGCCATCTAGGCAGCCATACGCCGCTTTCGGGGAAAGCATGCTGGGTATTTTCATGTTTCTATAACCCACCGAAAACTTACATGGATTACAGGATCTTTTCCGTGCGCACTTGATCTTGTGCTTGTGTGCACACACGAAGGGGGGTAAGGCACGAGCAGGTCTGCACATAATTTTACCTTCGAGATAGGAACAATTCTCCACCCTTAACCCACCAGGCGCGACCGGGTATCGAAGCCAAGACCTTCCGCAAGGGAGACCGGCTTCTTATCCACTTGGCCACTGCGTCCGGATTCGAAACCGTGACCTGCTTTGCCGACTTGGCTACCGGGCCCACATACCCCATCCCCTCAACAGATAGTCTCGTAGCTGACCTACCGATGACGAAACTGTTGATCCAGGTAGCCATACGCGCGATGCCCAGGAAGAAGCGACAGATGTTAAGGTTGATGAAGTTGGTGGTGAAGGCGATGCCAAAACCTCCTCCCATCAGAGCCAGCCCTGACACGTAGAATGTCACCTTGCGCCCGTACCTGAAACATTGGATTGTTTGTTCCTTTATTTCCTGTCCCTTCTTCTTCTTCTTCTTTTTCTTCTTCTTCTTCTTCTTCATTCATGGGCTTAGACTCCCACGTTCACTCATATTTTTAGCACGAGTGGATTTTTACGTGTATGACCGTTTTTACCCCGCCATTCATGCAGCATACGCCGATTTCGGGGGAGGCATTCTGGGTATTTTCGTGTTTCTATAACCCACCGAACTCTGACATGGATTACAGGATATTTTCCGTTCGCACTTGGTCTTGTGCTTGCGAGTACACACGAAGGGGGTTAAGTCACTAGCAGGTCTGCACATAAGTTGACCTGGGAGATCGGAAAAATCTCCACTCTTAACCCACCAGGCGGCAGCGACCGGGATTCGAACTCACGACCTCACGATTAGGAGGCCGACGTCTTACCACCACGCCGCTGCGCCCGTCACGGGACCGATTTAATGGTGTTTCCTTTCTCATTGAAAATGTGAACGAAAGATTCAACAAAAACGTTCACATCATTACAGCAGAACCTACCATTACGACCCTTCTCAATAACGACACCTCCCGTTTTCTGACCGAACAATTATGCTCGCAATATCAATGTGTCCATACTGTATATGAGATAAGAACACATACCATTCACATGAACACAAAGTGAGAATCTGCGGGAACACACACCAAACAGTAACAGCCTGGTTGCTACATTTCTGTTCAGAGTGGATATTTGTTGTATTAATTAATGTGTGTAACTAACACCTGTTTCAATCTGTGGATGTGATGAATTACAAATGAACCACACTGCACATGATCAATCAATCAATCAATAGGAAGCTTATATAGCGCGTATTCCGTGGGTACAGTTCTAAGCGCTTGAAGCACATGAAGCAGCCAAGGTGTTGATGCTTGGTACGTGTCCAAGCTGAATGGTGCCTTTATCCCATGTAAAAGCCTGCAGAGATCTGCCGAAGTTTACAAGGGGGTTCAGACAAGAAGAAAGGTGCAGTTTCAAAAACGCTTAAGAAATCGATTATTTTACAATGTATGGCCCGAACTCTACCTCACTGTGACCTTAAACTTTGACAAGGGTCAACTAGACTTTGAATCTACCTCGAGGTCATAAAACCCGATAACTGTGTAACGTTCTCGAACTCTGTATAGCTTCACAAACATCTGAGAAACTCTCAACGTTAAGGTAGTTGCTCAAAGAATGACGGGCGAACACTGCTCATTACAAAGTATCACTCAGGGGAGAAAAAAAATCAAAAGTCCCTGAGAAACAAACACTTCGAATGACCGAAAAGTTTAGTTCACAAATAATGAACAATTGTTTCAGGCATTTAAGGTCCAGCTAGAAGCGATAGTTGACGAAAGCTACAAAAACGAGCATAACACGCCAGGGGTGGATTCAGGGGGGGGGGGGGGGAGGGGGGAGGTTCCGGGGTTTCCGGAAACATTCCCCCCCCCCCAAGCCTAAATTTAAAAAAAATAGAAAATAAAATTGAAAACAAAGAAAAACTGATGGCTCAGATTGCTCCATTTTCATTGATTTTTATCAATAAATTTCCGGTGGGGGCATGCCCCCGGACCCCCCTAGGAGCCGGCCTTTGACTTCTAAGTGACGGTTTTGAAAAGTAGTTGGGTAATTTGCTTGCTCAGGTTGCACCAGATTGGTCAATTGTCCTAAGCTTATTTTGATCCAAATTTGTCTTCTTAAATTTACTTATAGGAAGGTGTATTAGGGGAAGTTTCGTGGCTCAGATTGCACCAGATTGCTCCATATTCCTTGTTTTTATCAACATTTTCCGGAAAGGGGGGGGGGGGGGAGGGTATTCCACCTGACGCCCCTTGGAGGTTCGAGCGCTTCGCGCCCTCAACTAAACGCTTTGCGTCGTCGAATTGTCCCTAAAAGGAAATTAGAAATCCGCCCCTGCACGCCTATGAAGCACTTTCTGACACCAGATGATACCACATGAAAGAGACCTGGGTTGGCGCTAGAGGTGGGGGTTTTGCCGCAAGCACACCCCTACCCTTACCCTCACGCCACACACCAAACTGGTGTACTAGTGTCAAGTGCCTGTTGTCCCTACCTGTCTGCCAGAAAGCCGCAGAGGAAAGTGCCGACGATGGTGCCAGACTCCGATATCATGTTGGATCCAGCGCGGTACACGCTACGCTCACACACCACGTCAAACTGAACATGGAACAAATAACATGTTGGATCCAGCACGGTACACACTACGCTCACACACCACGTCAAACTGAACATGGAACAAATAACATGTTGAATCCAGCACGGTACACGCTACGCTCACACACCACGTCAAACTGAACATGGAACAAATAACATGTTGGATCCAGCACGGTACACACTACGCTCACACACCACGTCAAACTGAACAAGGAACAAATGACATGTTGAATCCAGCACGGTACACACTACGCTCACACACCACGTCAAACTGAACATGGAACAATTAACATGTTGAATCCAGCACGGTACACGCTACGCTCACACACCACGTCAAACTGAACATGGAACAAATAACATGTTAGATCCAGCACGGTACACGTTACGCTCACACACCACGTCAAACTGAACATGGAACAAATAACATGTTGAATCCAGCACGGTACACACTACGCTCACACACCACGTCAAACTGAACATGGAACAAATAACATGTTGAATCCAGCACGGTACACACTACGCTCTCACACCACGTCAAACTGAACATGGAACAAATAACATGTTGGATCCAGCAGGGTACACACTACGCTCACACACCACGTCAAACTGAACATGGAACAAATAACATGTTGGATCCAGCAGGGTACACACTACGCTCACACACCACGTCAAACTGAACATGGAACAATTAACATGTTGAATCCAGCACGGTACACACTACGCTCACACACCACATCAAACTGAACATGGAACAAATGACATGTTGGATCCAGCACGGTACACACTACGCTCACACACCACGTCAAACTGAACATGGAACAAATGACATGTTGAATCCAGCACGGTACACACTACGCTCACACACCACGTCAAACTGAACATGGAACAAATAACATGTTGAATCCAGCACGGTGTACACTACGCTCACACACCACGTCAAACTGAACATGGAACAAATAACAAGTTGGATCCAGCACGGTACACACTACGCTCACACACCACGTCAAACTGAACATGGAACAAATAACATGTTGGATCCAGCACGGTACACGTTACGCTCACACACCACGTCAAACTGAACATGGAACAAATAACATGTTAGATCCAGCACGGTACACACTACGCTCACACACCACGTCAAACTGAACATGGAACAATTAACATGTTAGATCCAGCACGGTACACACTACGCTCACACACCACGTCAAACTGAACATGGAACAAATAACATGTTAGATCCAGCACGGTACACGTTACGCTCACACACCACGTCAAACTGAACATGGAACAAATAACATGTTAGATCCAGCACGGTACACACTACGCTCACACACCACGTCAAACTGAACATGGAACAATTAACATGTTAGATCCAGCAGGGTACACACTACGCTCACACACCACGTCAAACTGAACATGGAACAATTAACATGTTGAATCCAGCACGGTACACACTACGCTCACACACCACATCAAACTGAACATGGAACAAATGACATGTTGGATCCAGCACGGTACACACTACGCTCACACACCACGTCAAACTGAACATGGAACAAATAACATGTTGGATCCAGCAGGGTACACACTACGCTCACACACCACGTCAAACTGAACATGGAACAAATAACATGTTGGATCCAGCAGGGTACACACTACGCTCACACACCACGTCAAACTGAACATGGAACAATTAACATGTTGAATCCAGCACGGTACACACTACGCTCACACACCACATCAAACTGAACATGGAACAAATGACATGTTGGATCCAGCACGGTACACACTACGCTCACACACCACGTCAAACTGAACATGGAACAAATGACATGTTGAATCCAGCACGGTACACACTACGCTCACACACCACGTCAAACTGAACATGGAACAAATAACATGTTGAATCCAGCACGGTGTACACTACGCTCACACACCACGTCAAACTGAACATGGAACAAATAACAAGTTGGATCCAGCACGGTACACACTACGCTCACACACCACGTCAAACTGAACATGGAACAAATAACATGTTGGATCCAGCACGGTACACGTTACGCTCACACACCACGTCAAACTGAACATGGAACAAATAACATGTTAGATCCAGCACGGTACACACTACGCTCACACACCACGTCAAACTGAACATGGAACAAATAACATGTTAGATCCAGCACGGTACACACTACGCTCACACACCACGTCAAACTGAACATGGAACAAATAACATGTTAGATCCAGCACGGTACACGTTACGCTCACACACCACGTCAAACTGAACATGGAACAAATAACATGTTAGATCCAGCACGGTACACACTACGCTCACACACCACGTCAAACTGAACATGGAACAATTAACATGTTAGATCCAGCAGGGTACACACTACGCTCACACACCACGTCAAACTGAACATGGAACAATTAACATGTTAGATCCAGCACGGTACACACTACGCTCACACACCACGTCAAACTGAACATGGAACAAATAACATGTTGAATCCAGCACGGTACACGCTACGCTCACACACCACGTCAAACTGAACATGGAAAAAATAACATGTTGGATCCAGCACGGTACACACTACGCTCACACACCACGTCAAACTGAACATGGAACAAATAACATGTTGGATCCAGCACGGTACACGTTACGCTCACACACCACGTCAAACTGAACATGGAACAAATAACATGTTGAATCCAGCACGGTACACGCTACGCTCACACACCACGTCAAACTGAACATGGAACAAATAACATGTTGGATCCAGCACGGTACACACTACGCTCACACACCACGTCAAACTGAACATGGAACAAATAACATGTTGGATCCAGCACGGTACACGTTACGCTCACACACCACGTCAAACTGAACATGGAACAAATAACATGTTGAATCCAGCACGGTACACACTACGCTCTCACACCACGTCAAACTGAACATGGAACAAATAACATGTTGAATCCAGCACGGTACACACTACGCTCACACACCACGTCAAACTGAACATGGAACAATTAACATGTTGAATCCAGCACGGTACACACTACGCTCACACACCACGTCAAACTGAACATGGAACAAATAACATGTTGAATCCAGCACGGTACACACTACGCTCACACACCACGTCAAACTGAACATGGAACAATTAACATGTTGAATCCAGCACGGTACACACTACGCTCACACACCACGTCAAACTGAACATGGAACAAATAACATGTTGAATCCAGCACGGTACACACTACGCTCACACACCACGTCAAACTGAACAAGGAACGTCACAAATAACAGGTATGACAACAGGTATACTCTACATTCTGGAACTAAAAGTGCGCTTGCATGCATACGTACGAGTGTGTGTGTGTGTGTGTGTGTGTGTGTGTGTGTGTGTGTGTGTGTAAATTTGCGTATGTGTGTGTTTGTGCGTACGTGAGCGAGCGTGTGTGTGTGTGTGTGTGTGTGTGTGTGTGTGTGTGTGTGTGTGTGTGTGTGTGTGTGTGTGTGTGTGAGTGTGTTTTTGTGTGAGTGTATGTGTGTGTGTGTGTGCATGCGTGCGTGCACGCGTGCGTGCGTGCGTGCGTGCGTGCGTGGGTGCGTGCGTACCAGTATATGTATGCGTGCATGAGTGTGTTTTCAAACCCTCTTGAACATAAAATCCTCTTCCATGGGTATAACAAGATCTATGGTTACCTCGCACATGCAAACATTCACTGTTCACATCATGCAAAATGCACTATACCTACATCTGTAGCTATCGTGGATGTGAACGTTGAGTGGTCGTACACCCATTTGCTGCACCTTGATCTGGTGGCGTTGCCCATGAACGAGAAATTACCGGAACTGACGTCATTGAACACGTGACACTGATCCCACTCGCCATTGGTCAATGGGATGGAGCGGTTCAAAAATGCATTGTGGGAGTCGTTCACTGGGTTGTAGGTATCTGGCCAGTCACCAGGCAAAGCGCACCTAAGGCACAAAAAAAAAAATAGGTCTGTTTACGGTAACCCGACCGACCCTATTTTTTTCGCGCGACCCTAGACTTTTTTTTGGCATTTGGGGAAAAAAAAAAAAATCTTTTGTTTTTTTGGCAAAATAACGTAAAAATATGGTGTTTTGGAGAAAAAAAAAGAAAAAAAAGAAGAAAAAAAAATCCCGACCTACCGACCCTATTTTTTGGGCCTATGTTACCGTAAACAGACCTATTTTTTTTTGGCCTAACATCACAACAGGATTGTTACAGAACTGGACAAATTGCGTTCGGTGGTGAATACCTAAATCATGGAGGTTACACACAATTGTGGTCATTTGTATGCGAACACTAAAAGATCTTGTTAACAATCACGCACGCTACAATTAAGACATTGTGGTCAGTTGTATAACAAGACTAAAAGCAGCTCATTTTAAGTCCTGGATCGGCGCGCGGCAGATGTAACTCTAGTTTCTCGTGCCGGCAACGCTAAATTGAGCTCTGTGGCCTTCTACTATATAGCAAGGCTTGACCTCCTGGAGACGGATGTTCGGCTTTAACCACAAAGGCTTCAAGAAATTGTGGCCAGTTGCATGCTAACACTTAAGGCAGACAACAAACATTTAAAGACATTGTGGTCAGTTGTTCGAGAACACTAACCGGAACTAGACCACGAATACGACAAGACATTGTGGTCAGTGGTATGAGAACACTAACCGGAACTAGACCACGAATACGACAAGACATTGTGGTCAGTGGTATGAGAACACTAACCGGAACTAGACCACGAATACGACAAGACATTGTGGTCATTGGTATGAGAAAACTAAACACAGCTTGATTAATCACGAATTCTACCAGAAATTGTAGTCGTTTGAATAACAAAAATATAAGTTTTGAGCCTATCACGAAGCTAGGTTACCGGCTTTTTTCACAGACCTGCAACACAACAATGTATACAAAGAATAATTATGAAATCGACTCCTGGTGCCAAGTTTTTCTGAGTTTTAGTTTAATCTTTTATCCAGAAAACAATTCATCAAAGCCTCTTTGAGGGAGAAACCAAGCTAAGGTCAAGGACTTTGGGGTCATCAACTCAAACATCAATCAACAAATCAAATAAATCACTGAATAAAGAAAGAAAGAAAGAAAAAAAATTAACGTCCATTCTTCTGTTCTGACCTGTGTTTGGGAATGTTGAAGATGAAGACTACGCTGAGCGTCTCAAAGGCCAGGAGGATGGCTGGGGCTGTTGCCAGGAAATACACACGTTTCTGATATGGGCCGAACTCCCCTATCTCCGTCAGCACCTCGTCAAACTTCATGGCTAGGAACTGAGGTCTGTGAGACAGAGACAAATATTAAAGAGACGCCTTTTGCAGTTTACATATGACTCGGAAATACACGCGCTTTTGATATTGCCCAAACTCTCTTCCAATACGTCGTCGAACGTCAGGGCTATAGGAACTGAGGTCTGTCAGACAAAGATATATACATGTATTAAAGAGAGGCCTTTTTACAGTATACTGGGAAATACATCTCTTTCTTGAAATTAGTAGTTTGTTGTGTGATGATTTTACTAAACCAGAAAAATTAAGTAAGTAAAATTGTCACTTGTTTCAGCATGTTATGCGTATTGTAAGCAAGAAGCAAGAAACAAATGGCCTACCTCAGCAGCGGTGTGACACAACCGAACGGTGAACTAAACGTGAGACTGACTAACCCAATTTCTTTTCTGTCGGGGCCTGTCGCACATATCCTTGCCCCTATCCATCCCCTCCCTTTCCCACCCCTTTTAGACTCTCATTCCAACCTCCACCCTGTCTCTGTCTTACCCCTACCCTTCCCTGGTACCCCAACAACTCCGCTCGCCACCCCTCCCCACTTTCTCTAACACCCATGCACACACACGAACACACACACACGTGCACGCGCGCAAGCACACGCACACACACACACACACACAAACACACCACACACACACAAACACACCACACACACACACGTATGCTTGCTCTCTCTCTCTCTCTCTCTCTCTCTCTCTCTCTCTCTCTCTCTCTCTCTCTCTCTGTCTCTCTCTCGCGTTTGGCTGGTTGTTTCTTTGGTCATTCGTTTGTTCGTTTGTTTGTTTGTTTGTTTGCTTGCTTGCTTTTTTCCGTTTATCAGAACTGTGTATCATTTAGATGTAAGGGCAGGTTGTAAAAAAAGGTGTAGCCTTAAACATCGATCCGAATAAAATAAAGAGCCATCATCTCTCTCTCTCTCTCTCTCTCTCTCTCTCTCTCTCTCTCCACCCATTGCACACCGGTTGGACCGTATATAAGGTAACGTCAAATTATGCTTGTGCAACGTATGTGGGAGTATCACTTATACCCTCAGGATATCTCTTATCCTGTTGCGTAGCGTTACAAATAGAGAACAGTATACCGAAATGGGAAGGGGAAAAAATGGATCGGGAATTTACAGGACGTCCGCTGTGCTCTCAATCTTCAGTAGTTATAAGTCCCTCTTAATTTATCCGAGTTGAGTCTGTCTAAATAATGCCATTTTCTCCACCCCTTCTTTTTTACTTTTTTAATTTTTTTTTTGACTGTGCTTGAAATGAAAGTTATTTGTCAGATCGTTTCTACTTTTTTGTCACTTGAAACATGGCGGACATCGGATGAAGTCACGAGTGGGGCGGTTTCGCCCTGCGAAAAGAAGCTTCGTGCCGGTTGTAGATCGACTACAGTACAAGTAGGGTCGGCAGGCCCAAAACACGCAAAATAAACCTAGATTCCTCTTCTGGTTCCTCGCGTTGCGAGTCGTCATGGGTTCGCTCCTCAGCCGATTCAACCCAGCAAGGACTCCAAGTAGGTCAAGGAGACGGTGACGGCGACAAGGCAAAATCCCAAAGTAGACTAGATCATTAGATGAAAGGACGTTATACCCATTCCGTAAAACTCCAAAGGTATGTAAATGACTTAGGACATAAATCGGAGGGTTAGATTGCAGTTGATTCGGAGCAATGAATTTACAACGCTAAAGTTCAAAACTTCTACACCATGACCATACAATTTACAAATTACTTTTTTTTTTCATTCAATTTCAAACTCAAAGATTCCATTTTGTTCTGTCTGTGTTTGAACTGCATTTCGACTCTCAGCATCATGATATTGATAATGACGCAGAGCAATCAACACCTACTGAGCTAAGTTCCTTTTTATGTCTGTTGGCTAGTACAACAGTACAACTTGAACTACAAGTACAAGGGCCATGAGGTTGACATAATTTGGGGTTGGTTAATTTTGTTTGTTTGTGATGTTGCCACATAAGGCTTTAGCAGTTTTTAGTCCCATGACTCATTGAATGTTTTAAAGATCTACATATATATATTTATGTATGTCTACACACCAATGCCTCATGCACTGAGGAATTCCTGTTATGATGATGTATTGGTAACAATTCTGCAGATTGCTCCAATTGTAATACTCACTAATACTGGTATGATCATAATGACATGTAGTACTCACTACTGCTGACTCAATCAGTCAATGAAATTAAGCCATGAAACTACAGTGTTGCAACTGGATTTGTTACACATATTTGTTATGCGGTGTCTGCATGAGGAGAGGTACAACCTCTGTCCCCTCTGTTAAAATAGCAAAATCTAGATCGGCACTTTTCAGGGTGAGTACGGGTAAGGTCATCAAATCTAGTTTTTATGCCACATGTTTGCCAAGATCTGCAGTCTTGGTTGGAGCAAAACAACGTTTGATTTGGAACAAAAAGGACTGGGTGGTCGGGTGGTAACGCACTTGCGCTCAGAAGTGAGAGGTTGCGATTTCGACCCTGGGTCAGGGCGTTAGCAATTTTCTCCCCCCTTTCCCAACCTAGGTGGTGGGTTCAAGTGCTAGTCTTTCGGATGAGAAGAAAAACCGAGGTCCCTTCGTGTACACTACATTGGGGTGTGCACGTTAAAGATCCCACGATTGACAAAAGGGTCTTTCCTGGCAAAATTGTATAGGCAAAGATAAAAATGACCACCCAAAATACCCGTGTGACTTGGAATAATAGGCCGTAAAAAGTAGGATATGTGCCGAAATGGCTGCGATCTGCTGGTCGATGTGAATGCGTGATGTATTGTGTAAAAAAAATTCCATCTCACACGGCATAAATAAATCCCTGCGCCTTGAGTCCGAGTCTGGAGATACGCGCGCGATATAAGACTTCATATAACATCCTGACTGCTTGCTGTGCAGAGGAAGTGTTCTTTTTAAGAAATGCATTCAAATAAAACAAATGGAGAAATGCCCACTGAACAGAAACAGCCAGGCTCCTAATGTGTGGTATGAATCCAAGTTGAGAGAGATCAGCTGAGCTAGGATTTTACATGGAACAAGATCATCCCTCCACTTGCATACATACCAGAAATGAACATACAGTGTGCTTGATGTGGTGATCAAGTGACATTTTGCTATGAATTTGTTTAAGCAACTAGTAGCTTCTTCAGCGTTAATTCATTAAACAATTACTATATTCTTAGCACATAGAACACCTTGCTAAGTTAAGTTATGCGTGTGTTTGTTATTGCAATGTAAGACCTCATGACATAGATATAACAAAATAACACATGATGAGATTCTAAATATGTTTTGTTTACTTGCAGGTCTCAGTTATTACCAAGCCCTGCCTCATTCTTCTCGCAACAGTGACATGGTGCTGTTATAGAACACAAGTAAGGCTTTTGATCATTTCCAAAATACACTAGCAATAGATTGTGAGTGCAACTGGTAATGAGAATATTTTACCACAAAAGGCTAAAGTACAAATAACAGATTTATGATGTTGGAAAAAGAAGTCCGCCAGAGCAAGTGATTAGTGTACCAGTTAGCTAGGGTGGATATATTATATAATTACAATTTACAGTCAGCATAAAATGTTCAGGCCAGTCTTGAATTGTTCTCGCCCTGTGAATTCACCGGCAAATCAGATGGCATGAAGAAATCAATGGTATATTATGCTCTGCATTGAATGAACCATCTCCAGTCATTCTGAGTGACACACCTCTTTAAAAAAAAACATGCCAGTAATTAAATCCAGGCTACATGGGGATGGAAAATGACCCTGGCAATTTCAACCTCTGCTTGTGCCTTTGTGTAGCAGGATTGGATATGGATCTTCAAAAGCCTTAGTTCATTTGTTTGTATCATGTATGACGTTATAAGTTAATACTATTAGTCAATTTCAAATAGCAGAGTTATTTTCAGAGCTTTCTAACCTCAAACCCTGTCTGCCCCGTGGAATCTAGTTTGTAATTCAAAAGGGTATTTTGATTTTGACTCAGTTTCTTTCTTGCAAGTTCATTCTTTTCTCGTTCTAGGTACTAAACCACTACTGATGACTGCCTGCATCAGGGTTATAATTTATGAAGAAGTCAAAATGCACATGTATAACAGTTTACAATTTAAAGGCACACTTGCCTTGTCACTATAGTGTGGGTCACTGTCTCAGATATTATATATGGCTATGCTTTAACATGGAATCCCTCATCTTGGCCACATACCATCTTGCTGTGGTGAGTTAACTCAAAATATGGGATATTTTCACAAACATTCAAGCTGATCTATGTTGGTATGCGTCCAAGTAGAGGGATGATCTTATCCCAAGTAAAAGCCTGACAAGATCTGAGACTGTGATTGTGAAGCAAAATGTTTTTACATAGTAAAGTAAGCCTTTAACACTATTGTGACTAGCACTGCCACGGCGTTAACGTCCTGCCTGCCCAAGCTTGCCACCAAGAAACTTCCCAAAAATCAGTAACTGTAAAGAAATCTGTCTAGCAAGCTTGAATTAAGTCCAATCACCACCAAATTTTGTGTACTAATTCAAAAATGGATGCCCCGTTCAGTCGTGCTATTTATAAGTTTGTCACGCGATTTGTTTTAGCAAAGGGGGGTGAAAGGGGGGTGAAAGGGGGATAATTTGTGTTTTTTAACGTTTTTTTGTGTGTGTTTTATTTTCCACTGCTTTTTTTAAAAGTTATTTTTTAACAGAAAGTATTATTAATAATGTTATAACCAAACAAGGTGTAAAACCTATGAATTAGCTGAAATATTGTTAACATTGTACACAGAAATAAGGAGACAGTACAAAGAAAAAAAACAAGCAAATCACGCATTCACTCACAGCATCCTGACTCAAATGAAACAAAACTGTAACACTCACCAAATGATGTCTAGGTAATCCATATTGAATATAAGTCACATTTTCACAACAAAGTACCAACTGTCCACCTATGAACAATTCCAAAAGGATTTGAAGGCTCCAGCCATCCATTGTTATCAGTGCTGCCACGCCCCCATAGCTCCTGCACGATTCCGAGATACATGTTCGTCTAGCAGTATCACCCCCTACCACGTGTAGTTGCCGACTCGTACTAGCAACAACGGGACTGTTTCTTCCTCAATATCACTGCTATTATCGCTTTCTTGAGGCTAAAACGACACGATGTATCATGATCTACAGGATCCTCAAGATCCAACATCCGGAGAATCTCCTCCCGTGACAAGGCTCGCCTTCGATTCATTTTTTTTTGTTCGAAAACACCACGCAAATCTGCATTAATTTGATCAAGCCGGAAGAGAAAACCACGTGTATCAAGGGAAACAACTCAATTTACTGCAAGCTTCAAAAACCGGGAAGCAATCACGAGTCGTGTACCTTGTATGTCTAATACTAAAATAGTCGCTTCCCGTCCGTGGGCGTTGCAGCGTTATTACTAATATAGTCGCCTCCCGTCACGAAAGTGTTAACGAGAAAGTATGTCTATTGCACTGGGTGTTTTATTATTATTACAGTATATATATTTTTCTTCCAGGTAGTCTCTCTTTAAACTGACTTTCTACACCATGGTGTCTCTGGCAGTGTTATATTGGCAGAAGACAGTTGGAACTGGATATCCTCATTTAGATGGTAGGCATGTTTTCGGCTTTTGTGTTGCTATGGTGTGTGTGTGTGTCTGTGTTAAGGCCATGTCAGACGCACAACACAAAACAGTGTTTCCTTTCAAAACAAACACAAAACAGCGTGTTTCCCATGTGACATCCCCCAAAACGCGTTTCAGAATACACTCTTTCGTGTTTTTGCATCGTGTTTTGGGTTTTAGAGCATGCTCTAAAATCTAAAAACACGTTTTGGTAGTCAGCCAATGAACGCGGACGATCAACTCAAGTGACTCGGTTTCCGGCACCACGGAGATAGAAAAAAAATGGCAGACTCAGATGTGGTACCGATTCAGGGTAGTATCGGACCCATGAATCCTAACTAGAGTCTATGGATCCTGTCACGATTGAAGAGAGGCAATAATATCAGTGGGCGCTGCCAGCCGTGTTGTTTACAAACCCAAACACAGCGCGGTAGCTGAACGGGTCAAGCTGACACTGACCGTATCAGTGGACACTGACCGTATCAGTGGACACTGACCGTATCAGTGGGCACTGCCAGCCGTGTTGTTTACAAACTCAAACACAGGGCGATAGCTGGACGGGTCAAGCTGACACTGACCGATATTTCTGTGAAAACACGCACCGCGCTTCATCTGTGTGTTTCGCATGTGACATCCCCTCTTTAAAAACATGTGTTTCCCCGACGTTTTGAGATGGTGTTTTTGTCGAAAACAGGGTTTTGTGTTGTGCGTCTGTCTCCGCCTTTAGACACATACCAGAAATAAACACACTGTTTGCATGCTGTGGTGAAGTGACATTTTGTGATTTTTTTTTAATGAACTAGTACAGGTAGCTTTTACAGCATTTATTCATAACACAATCGCACTTTTTGGGGTATGTGAACAAGTTAAGAGATCAGGGTTCGACACTAGCGGGGGCGGGGGGCGGAACGCCCCAGAGTTTTGTGTTCCGCCCCAAACATTGCCGAAGCTTGGGGCCCACTCCGCCCCAGGATAAATTCCAACAATGACAAACCGAAAATTCTAATGCCAGCAGAGCCAATCACTAAAAATCGCCAAAGTCGTCACTGAAATTTGCGTTACGATCAATGCCGCAGTCAAGAAAAAAACACATTCAAATCGTCGAAGGACAATGTCGTAAGGGAAATAACTCCCAGATTGCGCTCTTTAGCGTGAGAGATAAGTATCGCCTTCAAATGCCAAACGCAAAATGTGGCGACACATCCCTGGTGTAAAAAGACATGGAAATGAAGATGAAGAACAGGGTGGAGAGAAACGAAAAAAGGAGACCGATGCAGCCAAAAGCGCGAAGCGCTGTCGTAATTTCAATGTCAAATGGTTGAAAGAATTTCCCTGGCTTCAGTACGATGAAGAAAAACAGACAATGCATTGCCGCACTTGAATACTGAGAGTGGGCCCCAGATTTTTTTTTTCCGCCCCAGCAATTTCCATCTCTGGGGCCAGTGTGGCCCCAGGCCAAATAAGTTAGTGTCGACCCCTGGAGATCATGTCTTATCCCATTTTAAAGCCCTACCAGATCTGAGACGGTGAGCCAAATTGTTTTCATGAGAAGGAATGTGCCTTTTAGTGAAATCTATGTACTTTACAAAACATATTTTAAGAAATGAAATGTGTTACAAGTAACAGCCATAGGAGTGATAGCCTGTAGGTGGAATAATAATCTTCAATTGCCTAGAAATGATTATCTGGTTAAGAATGACCTCTTCAAGAAGATTAATGCAAAGCATTTTGATGTTTGTGACGATTAGTTACTCTTTATCACATTTGGTCGCTGATTTTGCTGTCAGTGTCAGTGTTGGGCAGGTGTGCGTCCATGATGTCATTGCTATTGAAAACTAATCTGTACTGTAAAGTAAATGTACCCATACATGGCAGTTGTCTGGTCAAACCGGGGGCCAGCCATGACTGGGACTGATGTATCCTCAGGCACTCGACACCAGGTGGGCCAGTGGTTGGGGTGTGATTCCCTGCCTTACACCACCACAAAGTGTTGTATCAGTAGACAAGACTGAGCAGAACTTCTGCCCCCCCCCCCCCCCCCCCCCCCCCCCCCCCCCCACTCCCCTCACCAATTGACCACTCAGTGCCATGTGCCTGTGGCTGTATCATAAACACTTTGTGACAATAGTTGTTACCTCCTTAGAACATATCTTGTGATGCTCCTCAGTGTTTGATGTATGCTAACTGGTGTACTTATGACATAGTGTTCATATGAAAGTTATATGTGTTGCAGCTCATCCAGATCACAGGTACACAAAGGAGCTGGTTCCAGTGAAAACATAGGCGCATGGAACTGCTTATGGACTACTTTAGAAAGTGTGCTGTTACAACCAAGACTCTCCAGTTAGGAAGGTCTGCGGAAGGGTGCTTGTTCTGTTTCCTCGGACAGGCTTTTCAAGACTAGGTAGGTTAAACCACATGATTGGGCTTTAATTATGAATGCACTTCAAAGTTCACTTATTTCATTATCTGGTACAAGTTCTCTTGCATGTGGGTGTAAGGCTGAAGAAGAACCTCTGACAAGTCAATTTTCAAGCAACTGAGCATGAACCCAGGTAAAAAAAAAACCACAGAGCTCTCTTTCTCTCTCTTTCTATTGGTCTGTTATTCATAGAATGACACTAACAGTGACACAAGTAAAAAATCTGTATCATTGTCTTGACCTCCAGAAATTTGGTAGAGAATAAGATGACTAATAGTATTATTTTGATTATTTTATGGTCATTACTGTGGACTCCCCCCCCACACACACACACACACCACCCCACCCCTGCCCCTTTTAAGACACCCCAATCTAAGACTCCTTCCTATTAATGACCCTGTTTACGCAGACTTCTTGTTCATAACATCTGTAAATTCACTCCCATTTTAAGACTTGCTCCTTTTTAAGACCTGATTTTGCTTATTTTGGATTTCGAAAAAGAGAACAACAAATCCCCACTCTCTAGCCAGGCACATGATTTTTGTATGAACCAAGTTGAGGGATGGCATTTGTATAGGCCTGACCAGATCTGAGATGTTGAATCTATTGCTTACAAAGAAAGCATTGTGTCATTAAAGGCACACTACTTCTCTTCGCCGTCTCAGTTCAGGCCAGGCTTTAACATAGGATAAGCTCATCCGATGATGAAATGAAAGTTTTACGCCCTTACGGCAAAGCCATTAGGGGCATGTTACACGGGAGAACCCGGCTTTGTATGAAAATAGAAAATAAAAATGCGGGGGGGGGGGGGGGGGGGGGGGATGTAGACAGCTGGCTGCCGGCTGCTAGAGGAGACCTGAAATGGGCTAGGGACCGGGTTGGGTCGTCTTGGGTCAGTGCTGAAATGGTTACTTTTTTGGCTGTTGGCCGAACGGACACCCGGGCTTCATATTTTTGCATGCATGTATTCGTGTTTCCAAGGCCTGAGGCTTTCGCTGTGACCCTGGGATCTTTATCGTGCGCATGCGTGCACACGGGGGTGTTCGGACACCGAGGAGAGTCTGCACAAAGTTGACTCTGGGACACACATCCCGCGCCGAACTTGGGGGTTGAACCCACGCTGATAGTAACAACCGGTTTTAAAGCCAGCGCCTCTACCGACTGGGCAAACTCCCCCCCCCCCCCCCCCAATTTGTTGGGGTCAAGAAGTTCCATGGAGGGCGGGGGGTATGGAGTAACACATAGTGTTTTGCTCAGAACATTCCCACCCATGCAGAGCCGCGCTATGGGTACGCATTACCGTGAAGCTGGCAGTCAGTGCTACCAAATGTCGTCTGTGTCTACCACTCGGTGGTGACTTAATGTGGGTCTATGTAAGCAGATGCCAGCGCAAGCAATCTGATGCAGAGTCAGGAGGCGGTTTGGTACAAGAGAACCTTAGAGGCCACAGCCTCGGCCGTCTAAGGGATCTGTGTGTCTGGAGGCACATTTGGTTTCTGAGGTTCAAGCGGAGCTGTTGCCTCTGCTCCCAAGTTCCCGTGTCTGGAGGCGTTTTTGGTATGGTAGCAAACCTGTAGGTTGGGGCCTCTGCCTTTATAAGCTCATCCCTCAACTTGGTCACATATGAACAATCAACACACTGACTTCTTGCTGTAGTGATCGAGTCAGAATTGCCAAGGCGTGTACATGGAATAAGATCATAATTCTAAATGCTGAAGTAACATTCTGTTTCCTATGAAGCTAGGCTTGATTTTTGGTATGAATCCAAGTTAAGGGATAGCATGTGTAAAAGCAGAATTGTTTACAGAGGCAGCTTTGTGTTATTAAAGGCATCTCAGATCACCTGCCAGGCTTTTTTTTTTTTTTTTTTTTTTTACATGGGGTAAGACTATCCCTCCACTCCGGCACATACCAGCAATAAACACAGTGGTTACTTGTGATGAAATAGTGGCAAGACAGATGATTTAAGCATCACATAACCTTCCTAAGTGAAGTCAAGTCGTGTGTGTGTGAGCATAGAATGTTGAGGACAGCCTTGAAATTTTCTGACTGTGTGAATTCAACAGAACTGCTGTAAATCTGGCGCAGTATAGTTTTTATTGTATGAAACTTCATTTCCAGTCAGGTGCTATGAAGAAATCATATCAGGTTATGCTTTGCAGTGAACCACCACCAGTATTTATTTATTTATTAAGGAGATTTCTATCGCGCATAACTAAAAGCACTATTTCTGAGTAACACGTCATCTTAATTAAAGCATGCCAGTATCGCCAGGCTCCTTTTGGGTGGTAAATGTGGATCTTCAAAAGCCTAAGTTAAAAAAACAAGATGTAAAAGTACATTTTGAATAGTAGGTTTTTTTCAGAGGGCAGATATCACAAGATATGATCGTTCAACTGCATGTATGCCTCATTACTAAAACAAAAATTAAGTGGTATTTTACTCGTCTTTCTGGTAAAACATATACACCATCAATATATTATAATAATGATCTTGCTTGTTTACAGATGGACAACAGCTGCTGCCAGGACTAGGTTACGCATAAAGAAAACAGTCAACACTTGGCTGGTGCTGGAGCTTCTTTGATGTCTATATCAACAACAAAAAGACAGACAGATACCAGCTCATTCAAGACCATATCCCCATTTTACTCACACAGAACAGAGAGCCATCTTCCGCCTTCGCACAGGACACTGCTGTCTGAAGGTACACCTCAAAAGGATAGGTTTTGCACCTACAGCGGACTGTGGCTAGGGTAGGAAGAACAGACTCTGCAACACGTTCTGAGAGGGTGGCCTTTCCTTGCCACCCCTGTGCAACAAGACTTGGCCAGAGAGCACACATCCAAATGCAAACACTGAACACTGAAGAGGAAGAAGAAGAAGGTGCCCACACAGAAGGGCATGAATCTACTTTAAGGGCAGAAAGGTTTACAGCAGTTTATAGACTTGTAGCAGATAACATGATTGTTGAGACAAAATTACCTTAAAGGGAGAAAACGAACAAGCTAAATAGGCTGTACAGTACTTCACTTGAACAATTTATAAGGTTCCCTGTAATGTATTAAGTATCAAGAACATTTACAGATCACAAGACATTGTGTTTTCTTTTGTTTGCAATACAAATTTTTCACAATAAAAAGATATGCACTTGGCAAGATCCTTAAAATGTAAAACTAGTACGTGTGACAATTTTGAATTGTTCAGAGATGGTTTTGCTTCAGTGGTAAATGTTTTAGCTTTGTTATAAGATTCTGTTACTGAAGCATACTTTAAAACCTTGACCTTCCAAGTCTTGAACAACATACCCTAACTGTGTTAGCACCCTGGGCTGCGATCATTGTGTTGAGCTACTTAACAGAGGACTCCTTGGTTTTATTACATAGATATACTTTGGTTAACTTTAATTATTTGATAAATAATTCTAATACAGGACAACTCTCCCATCAAATGTAGAAATGTCGTCTGCATTTTTATTTTGTATTCTGCATATTTTAAAAGGCTATTTTTGTGCACAGAACATGCATCTGCAGGGAGGTTTAGAGGGTGAAGTTAGGATCTATTATGGGGCATGCAGCACCACACCCATTTTGTGTGTGTGTATTTTGTGTTGACACATAAGACACTGTCATTCCAGCAGAAACCTGTGATGATGCACATTTTATTGCAGTAACCAGCTGAAATTGTATGTACGTTGTTATGAAATTGACAAATGATCCCTGCTTTGCAATCCTGTGTTAATGATATTGCCAAAATTAAAACGTGGAGGAAAAAGTGAGTGTAAACCTATTCTTGTGGTGGTGGTGGTGGTGGTGGTGGTGGTGGTGGTGTGTGTGTCTGGTTAGTGTGTGTGTGTGTGTGTGTGTGTGTGTGTGTGTGTGTGTTTGAGTGTGTGTTAAACAAACAACAACGACAAACAACACCAAACCTTTATCAAACAAGCACAACAAAAACAAATTACACAAAAACTGGCAAAAATCAGAATATCAACTGAGGAGAAAAAAACAGTGGCTGAATGCAATACTTATTATAACTTAAAAAGTAAAAGTGTGCATGTGATGTGTGCGTATGTTTGAGTGTTTTAAACAAACAACAACAAACCTAAATTAAACAAGCACAACAACAACAACAAAACAAACATGGCAAAATTCTGAATATTAACTGAGGAAAAACAAACAGTGCCTAAGTACGAGACTTATTATCAGGAAAACAACGGCAAAACTCACAATGTCGTATGGAATAAGGTAAGAGATGTAAATCATGGTTTACAGAGAACATCAGTACTGAGTTCTGTCATGTTTTATTTTCTCCAGAGTGTGACGTCTGCAGAATGATCGATACAAAAAGCAGTGTCTCCAGTCATGGCCATATGCTGCTTTCCTAATTTTTGCTTTGCACTATTTTTGCTTTGTGCACATATTTGAACCTTGTGGTGCTATGATTCGGTTCTTAAAAGAAAATTATGACTCACACTCACATACAATCCTTGTTTTTGAATGTTTTAAAACATTGCTGCTTTCTGCTTTGAGCCTGGAGGAACAAAAATAATGACTCTGAAGCCGGACTGCCGAGAGGAAGAATGAGAGGGAAAAGAACACGCAGCCATGAAAACACACACAACTCCCTGACAGATAAACTGCTTATATGTTCCAAAATCAAGAATCTTTAAGCGCGCACGCACACACACAAACACACACGCGCGCGCGCGCGCACACAGAGAGACTCTCCTCGTGGAAGTTAAGGTATACTCGAACTTGAAAGTAAGTATAAATGTTTGATACGAAATAAACCTGTGATAAAAGTCTTTTTATAAATCATCGGTACCAACAAAATTGTCACAACACGTAAAAGGACATACTGTAGTTTCAAATTAGTAACAATCTAAGCCATTTTAATCAGCACTGGTGTCCGGCAAGCACTAACAGATACAACAGCACGTGTATGCATCTTGAAGTAATAAGACCTTGAAGTAGGCCTAGAGTTTACACTATGCATTATGTAATGCTTTAATTCAGCTGCCTAACTGTGGAACTTTGCAAATGTGTGAGGACCGTTTCACAAAACAGACAAAACACCCTCTCAGTTATTTACACAAATCAGTTCCAGAATGTGCGTGTTCCTTTTCCGTCTCTACAAATTAATGTTATCTGGGGGGAAAACGAATCATTGTCGCTTCCGCCCTCAGTTATAATTGCCTGAGCATAATAGGAAATGCAACAGGTGTAGTCTTCCGCCTGATTTTTAGTCAAGATATTTCGACACAGAATGTTTCTTTCTTTTTTCTTTGTATGTTCACAAGCTCACATACAATCATTTATGCAACACTGACAATAAGACCAGACCAGAGTTGTGATTGAAATGGGCAGTTTATTTAATAAAGCTCCAGAATGAATAAAAATACATGACAAAATAAGGTGGTCCCGCTGTACAAAGCCGGTTACCAAACACACACACACACACACCAACACACACAAACACACTCACGCACGCACGCACGCACGCACACACACACACACACACACACACACACACACACACACACACACACACACACACACAGTAACATTGTACAACTTACTGTCACATTCAAGCGGGAACACCAAACAAAACGTATCATCAAATGAAACAACATTTTAAGTGGTCAACTGAGCAGATGAGCACAAACCACACTTGAAATCTTCACATTTTAACACTTTCTCCTGTATCCATAAAAGTCATTTATGCTGACTAGATAATGACATAATAAAATGACATCAATAAAACCATTCCCTTTTTTATTTTAAAGAAAAACAAGAAAATTAAAATAACGCAAAGAACTGATGCTCAGTAATTCAAAGTTGGGTATCGATCTCAAATGTGTGCATAGCTAATTACATGTAACCGGCATGGACTGGGGCTAGAATTGGCCTTTCTGTCAGGCAACTCGGCCTCTAATTGGTTTTATATTGTCTGATCCCCCTCCAGAAAAAAACAATACCATTTGCCCCGTGCTTCTGCGCCCACAAAAAATATTCGGGAATAAGAAAAGTTCAAATTTTAGGCACCCCACATACAACCTTAATTGTCAATCAATTACTTTACTGCAATCAACGTTGATTTTAAAGTACCATGTCATTATTATTTTGGAGATAGATTTGAAAAAGTCCATAATTGCAGACTGCGTATTGGTATGAGTGATTTGAATTTTGATTTACTATGATGTCAGCGGCACCTCAAGGATTGCCCCAAATGTGAGTGCGGTTACCCAAGGGAGACTGCTGAGCACTATTTGTTGCATTGACCCTTGTGTAGAGATGTACGATTATTGTCAATTGATAACTGATTATAAGTTTATTGAAATATTATTGAAAGGCATCCCGCAATATTCCCGGAATGTCAATCAGACCATATTCATAACTGTACAAGAATTTATTAAGACCGTAACAGGCATGTTCCGTACATGAGCCTCTACATTTTATTCATAATGTTCATTTGACACTGTCATGAGACAAATGCTGCCTGACCAATTGTTCTTCGTAATTTCTCTCGTGTTTTGTGTCCTTGTTTCGACTTATCGATTATGGCCCAATCGTTATGTAATTTAGTGCCATTTTCGCCGATCACAAAATGTATTAACTTTGCGTGTGTGTCTTCTGTGCATTTAATATTATTGTGACGTGACCCACTCTTCCAACATTTCTGGCGCTCCAAGTCTTCGTCGTCCTTTTTTTCCCCCTTATGCTGAATTCTGTTCTCTCGTACCCCATTTCTTTTTGTTTCTTGTTTTTACCCCCACCAAGTTCTGTTCTACCACCCCCTCCCTTTTTTGATTGCTTGCGCATCAGGTTTGTCTGTTTGTTTTCGTTGTCTGAAATGAGTAAATGTATCTAGTCCGCCATCATGCTAAACTTTGTTATGTACATACCAGGATGACTTAAAATAAGCATTTATGCTTGAGTTATCTTAAAAAAAACAATGCATTGTTTCTGTCATGATAACAAATTGAATAAAGTTTTGTAAACCAATGGACTGATTATAGTTGACCCTGATATGTGATTACGGGATAGTGTCACGTTAATTTATTTCTACTTTCACTTGTACTTTTGTACTTAAAACAAATCACTGTGATGTAAAAGTTATATTTTTTTCCATTGTGAAGTGTCGTCAGTCTCCTCAAGGTAATGCAGTCAAACTCAACCAAAAGTTGGAGGGGCTTCTTCATACTTTCAGTGTGTGTGTGTGTGTGTGTGTGTGTGTGTGTGTGATTTCTTTTTCTTCTTCTTCTTGTCGTTCGCTGTTAGATCGTCAGTCCGGACTGCAGAGCGAAACGTGCTGTGTGTGATTTCTTTTGACACTATGCACGTTTGTATATAACCGCCTGTGCACAAAAAGAAGAATATAATCGAATCTTATCATTCATTTTTGCTTAATTGATTGATTGGTATGCATGTTTCTAACAGTGAGTGTAGTGCGCTTCCCAAGCATAAAACGGTGCATGACTCTGGATTTGCGTCTGAGATATTGACACATCACTGTGAGAAAAAGCGTTAATGAAAAAAGAAGACTATTTATTTTCCTTGAGCATTATCTTTAAGTGGTGTGCCAAAAACTTTTAAATTCAAAAATTCAATATTTAACTTTAGGAAAAGCACTGCAGAGAGAAAACCACGCTTGTGTGTTCAGAATAGTCTCCATGTGGTATCAATATAAATGATTCAAATGTATGGAAGAGAAGCTGTTTCTGCTGGATTAATACACACACACAATTGTGCACTCACACATAAGCACGCATGCATGGTCACACACACACACACACACACACACACACACACACACACACACACACACACACACACACACACACACACACACACACACACACACACACACACACACACACAGAAACAACAAATTCATTATGACAAAACCAAATACGAAGTCCTATTTCACAAATTTTATATCTTCTCCTTTTCACCATATACAAATACAGTCACGGAGTACATTTATAAGGCCAAATTATTAAGAAATATTATTTTCTGTGCTTGAATTACCCAGTGTGTAGCATGATCACCACGAAGGTACAATTCACAGAAGTTGAGTAATCACTTTACAAAACCCATACCAGTACCACATTGTTATGTTAAATCCTATTTATTAACCCACACAAATAGAAGAAGATAGCTTTGTGAAGACTTTCATTTTCCAACCAAATGCTGTTCAACCGGCTAGATTATTCTTTCTTTCTATATTTGGTGTTTAACGTCGTTTTCAACCGTTCAAGGTTATATCACGACGGGGAAAGAGGGGGGGGGGATGGGATAGAGCCACTTGTTAATTGTTTCTTGTTCACAAAAGCACTAATCAAAAAATTGCTCCAGGGGCATGCAACGTAGTACAATATACTACCTTACTGGGAGAATGCAAGTTTCCAGTACAAAGGACTTTAACATTTCTTACATACCAATCAATATGAGGCTTATATTGCGCGTATTCTGTGGGTACAGTTCTAAGCTCAGGGATTTTATTTTAATTTTATTTTATGCAATTTATATCGCGCACATATTCAAGGCACAGGGATTTATTTATGCCGTGTGAGATGGAATATTGTTTTACACAATCCATCACGCATTCACATAGGCCAGCAGATCGCAGCCATTTCGGCGCATATCCTGTTTTTCACGGCCTATTATTCCAAGTCACACGGGTATTTTGGTGGACATTTTTATGAAAATTTATCTATGCCTATACAATTTTGCCAGGAAAGACCCTTTTGTCAATCGTGGGATCCTTAACGTGCACACCCCAATGTAGTGTACACGAAGGGACCTCGGTTTTTCGTCTCATCCGAAAGACTTGAACCCACCACCTAGGTTAGGAAAGGGGGCAGAAAATTTCTAACGCCCTGACCCAGGGT
>NC_090247.1:64485137-64580137 GCF_037325665.1 Littorina saxatilis
CAACACACACAAAACACACTCACGCACGCACGCACGCACGCACACACACACACACACACACACACACACACACACACACACACACCACACACACAGTAACATTGTACAACTTACTGTCACATTCAAGCGGGAACACCAAACAAAACGTATCATCAAATGAAACAACATTTTAAGTGGTCAACTGAGCAGATGAGCACAAACCACACTTGAAATCTTCACATTTTAACACTTTCTCCTGTATCCATAAAAGTCATTTATGCTGACTAGATAATGACATAATAAAATGACATCAATAAAACCATTCCCTTTTTTATTTTAAAGAAAAACAAGAAAATTAAAATAACGCAAAGAACTGATGCTCAGTAATTCAAAGTTGGGTATCGATCTCAAATGTGTGCATAGCTAATTACATGTAACCGGCATGGACTGGGGCTAGAATTGGCCTTTCTGTCAGGCAACTCGGCCTCTAATTGGTTTTATATTGTCTGATCCCCCTCCAGAAAAAACAATACCATTTGCCCCGTGCTTCTGCGCCCACAAAAAATATTCGGGAATAAGAAAAGTTCAAATTTTAGGCACCCCACATACAACCTTAATTGTCAGTCAATTACTTTACTGCAATCAACGTTGATTTTAAAGTACCATGTCATTATTATTTTGGAGATAGATTTGAAAAAGTCCATAATTGCAGACTGCGTATTGGTATGAGTGATTTGAATTTTGATTTACTATGATGTCAGCGGCACCTCAAGGATTGCCCCAAATGTGAGTGCGGTTACCCAAGGGAGACTGCTGAGCACTATTTGTTGCATTGACCCTTGTGTAGAGATGTACGATTATTGTCAATTGATAACTGATTATAAGTTTATTGAAATATTATTGAAAGGCATCCCGCAATATTCCCGGAATGTCAATCAGACCATATTCATAACTGTACAAGAATTTATTAAGACCGTAACAGGCATGTTCCGTACATGAGCCTCTACATTTTATTCATAATGTTCATTTGACACTGTCATGAGACAAATGCTGCCTGACCAATTGTTCTTCGTAATTTCTCTCGTGTTTTGTGTCCTTGTTTCGACTTATCGATTATGGCCCAATCGTTATGTAATTTAGTGCCATTTTCGCCGATCACAAAATGTATTAACTTTGCGTGTGTGTCTTCTGTGCATTTAATATTATTGTGACGTGACCCACTCTTCCAACATTTCTGGCGCTCCAAGTCTTCTTCGTCCTTTTTTTCCCCCTTATGCTGAATTCTGTTCTCTCGTACCCCATTTCTTTTTGTTTCTTGTTTTTACCCCCACCAAGTTCTGTTCTACCACCCCCTCCCTTTTTTGATTGCTTGCGCATCAGGTTTGTCTGTTTGTTTTCGTTGTCTGAAATGAGTAAATGTATCTAGTCCGCCATCATGCTAAACTTTGTTATGTACATACCAGGATGACTTAAAATAAGCATTTATGCTTGAGTTATCTTAAAAAAAACAATGCATTGTTTCTGTCATGATAACAAATTGAATAAAGTTTTGTAAACCAATGGACTGATTATAGTTGACCCTGATATGTGATTACGGGATAGTGTCACGTTAATTTATTTCTACTTTCACTTGTACTTTTGTACTTAAAACAAATCACTGTGATGTAAAAGTTATATTTTTTTCCATTGTGAAGTGTCGTCAGTCTCCTCAAGGTAATGCAGTCAAACTCAACCAAAAGTTGGAGGGGCTTCTTCATACTTTCAGTGTGTGTGTGTGTGTGTGTGTGTGTGATTTCTTTTTCTTCTTCTTCTTGTCGTTCGCTGTTAGATCGTCAGTCCGGACTGCAGAGCGAAACGTGCTGTGTGTGATTTCTTTTGACACTATGCACGTTTGTATATAACCGCCTGTGCACAAAAAGAAGAATATAATCGAATCTTATCATTCATTTTTGCTTAATTGATTGATTGGTATGCATGTTTCTAACAGTGAGTGTAGTGCGCTTCCCAAGCATAAAACGGTGCATGACTCTGGATTTGCGTCTGAGATATTGACACATCACTGTGAGAAAAAGCGTTAATGAAAAAAGAAGACTATTTATTTTCCTTGAGCATTATCTTTAAGTGGTGTGCCAAAAACTTTTAAATTCAAAAATTCAATATTTAACTTTAGGAAAAGCACTGCAGAGAGAAAACCACGCTTGTGTGTTCAGAATAGTCTCCATGTGGTATCAATATAAATGATTCAAATGTATGGAAGAGAAGCTGTTTCTGCTGGATTAATACACACACACAATTGTGCACTCACACATAAGCACGCATGCATGCTCACACACACACACACACACACACACACACACACACACACACACACACACACACACACACACACACACACACACAGAAACAACAAATTCATTATGACAAAACCAAATACGAAGTCCTATTTCACAAATTTTATATCTTCTCCTTTTCACCATATACAAATACAGTCACGGAGTACATTTATAAGGCCAAATTATTAAGAAATATTATTTTCTGTGCTTGAATTACCCAGTGTGTAGCATGATCACCACGAAGGTACAATTCACAGAAGTTGAGTAATCACTTTACAAAACCCATACCAGTACCACATTGTTATGTTAAATCCTATTTATTAACCCACACAAATAGAAGAAGATAGCTTTGTGAAGACTTTCATTTTCCAACCAAATGCTGTTCAACCGGCTAGATTATTCTTTCTTTCTATATTTGGTGTTTAACGTCGTTTTCAACCGTTCAAGGTTATATCACGACGGGGAAAGAGGGGGGGGGGGGGGGATGGGATAGAGCCACTTGTTAATTGTTTCTTGTTCACAAAAGCACTAATCAAAAAATTGCTCCAGGGGCATGCAACGTAGTACAATATACTACCTTACTGGGAGAATGCAAGTTTCCAGTACAAAGGACTTTAACATTTCTTACATACCAATCAATATGAGGCTTATATTGCGCGTATTCTGTGGGTACAGTTCTAAGCTCAGGGATTTTATTTTAATTTTATTTTATGCAATTTATATCGCGCACATATTCAAGGCACAGGGATTTATTTATGCCGTGTGAGATGGAATATTGTTTTACACAATCCATCACGCATTCACATAGGCCAGCAGATCGCAGCCATTTCGGCGCATATCCTGTTTTTCACGGCCTATTATTCCAAGTCACACGGGTATTTTGGTGGACATTTTTATGAAAATTTATCTATGCCTATACAATTTTGCCAGGAAAGACCCTTTTGTCAATCGTGGGATCCTTAACGTGCACACCCCAATGTAGTGTACACGAAGGGACCTCGGTTTTTCGTCTCATCCGAAAGACTTGAACCCACCACCTAGGTTAGGAAAGGGGGCAGAAAATTGCTAACGCCCTGACCCAGGGTCGAACTCGCAACCTCTCGCTTCCGAGCGCAAGTGCGTTACCACTCGGCCACTGTGTGGTAGGTACACCAACACGATATTAGCACTCCAGATTTTTATCTCGCAGTTTTTCTGAAGGACTTTGCATTTGAAAACTATTCTCAGACAAAATATGAGTTTAAACTGCAAGTACATGTACAGGGAGTCTGAAGGGTTCAAGTCGGATGAGATAGACTACTGTTGTGGCAATCTTCGAATTTGAAAATCATTTTTTTAAAAGAGTAAAACTCATAGTTCTTCTTCTTCTTCGCTCATGGGCTGAAACTCCCACGTTCACTCACAAATTTGCACGAGTGGATTTTTACGTGTATGACAGTTTTTACCCCACCATTCAGGCAGCCATACGCCGCTTTCGGGGGAAGCATGCAGGGTATTTTTGTGTTTCTATAACCCACCAAACTCTGACATGGGTTACAGGATCTTTTCCGTGCGCACTTGGTCTTGTGCTTGCGTGTACACACGAAGGAGGATAAGGCACTAGCAGGTCTGCACATAAGCAATGACCTTGGAGATCAGAAAATTCTCCACCTTTAACCTACTAGGCGGCCGCGATTTTGACTCATGACCTTCTGAATAGGAGGCCGATGTCTTATCCACAAGAACACCGAGCCCGTCCAAACTCCTAGTAAAAACAACAACTGCAAATCTGGGAGCAAAATGTAAACGGTTACAGTTTCAACTATCCTTCCCCTTTAAATCAGCATTTTTGGAAACCTAAACGAAAGAGTATTCAAGAACAACAGTCACGGATTCAGATTTAAAAAAACAAATGGTAACTATGCTTTTTGGAAATTCTTTCTTTAATTGGTGTTTAACGAAGGTTATATCGCGACAGGGAAAGGGGGGGAGATGGGATAGAGCCACTTGTTAATTGTTTCTTGTTCACAAAAGCACTAATAAAAAAATTGCTCCAGGGGCTTGCAACGTAGTACAATATACTACCTTACTGGGAGAATGCAAGTTTCCAGTACAAAGGACTTAACATTTCTTACATACTGCTTGACTAAAATCTTTACAAACATTGACTATATAAGAAACACTTAACAAGGGTAAAAGGAGAAACAGAATCCGTTAGTCGCCTCTTACGACATGCTGGGGAGCATCGGGTAAATTCTTCCCCCTAACCCGCGGGGGGTCTTTTTGGAAATGCGCTTCAGACAAATGCCTTTGCACAGGTTATGTTACTCACAGCAAAATGCAAGAATAATTGGGGACCATATGGGATGGGGCAAATTGGGAGGGAGCAATTCGGGACACCACCATAAATATCTACCAAATATTTACAAATAGCTATCTTAGTACATGCATAACATGCTGTACCAATACACAATTTCTTTAAATAACTATGTAAGGATTATTGGCAGTCTCCCGGAGCATGTTTCACGCTATCCTGCGATCAGGACAAGCGACTGACTGTAATGACTGTGTATGCTGTGCGGCGTGCGCTACACAAGAAACCTTTTTTTAAATTTGTATTAAATATAATCACCTGAGCCACGAATGGCAAGCTGACAGCGGCTATCTTTTACACAACAAATTCTGAACTCTGATAAACTCGTGACCGCTGATTTTTAAAGGCAAGGGGTATCATATTGTGCACATGGCATACACATCCAAGTTGGTCGTTTGTCCCGATTGTGGGATTTATTTATTTATTTATTTATTTACGAGGATTTATATCGCGCACGTATCTCACCACACAAGGTGACTCAAGGCGCATGTTACCTATTAATGCCGTGTGAGATGGAATTTTTTACACAATATATCACGCATTCACATCGGCCAGTAGATCGACTGCCTTTAGGCGCTGCATCCACCTTTCACAGCCTATTATTCCAGGTCACACGGGTATTTTGGTGGACATTTTTATCTACGCCTATACAATTTTGCCAGGAAAGACCCTTTTGTCAATCGTGGGATCTTTAACGTGCACACCCCAATGTATTGTACACGAAGGGACCTCGGTTTTTCGTCTCATCCGAAAGACTAGCACTTGAACCCACCACCTAGGTTAGGAAAGGGGGGAGAAAATAGCGGCCTGACCCAGGGTCGAACACGCAACCTCTCGATTCCGAGCGCAAGTGCGTTACCACTCGGATACAGCCCGTCAGAGGCGTAGAGCGTGCTCGAGATGTTTTGAAAAACCTGACTGCAGTACAGGGATTTTTACACCTCCGGACTGCTGATAATCCTAACAGAATTATTTTCAAAAACCGTCTATTGCCTTGAAAGCAAACCTGGAATTTCTGATGCGAGTTGCCAGAAAGAAAGTTCACTAACAAGATCCAGGCCAACACCACCCCCCCCCCCCCCCCTAAATAACACTAAGGAGTGAGGTGAGCTTAAATAACTAATTAATTAATCAATCAATAAATTCTCTGCTGAAATCCCCAACTTCGCGCATCGAAGCTATGAAAAACAGGACACTGCCACGTTTCCATTCAGCTAAACGCCACACCATTTTCAAGAGGTGATGTCTCAGGAAGAAAGATGTGACGCTCCCGATTCATATGTTTCAGAAGACAGCCCACCTGAGAAAAAGAAGAACACACTATAGAAATAATAACAACCTGTCAACCACAAATACATTAAAGTTTTTCAAACAGTTCACTAATCCGACAAACTCATGCTCGTTTCTGGTGCATTTGATAAAGCCAATTACGGGTAGATGCTAGACAACAGCAAAACCACCACCACATAACAACAACACAAGATTGTTTATGGTTGTTTACAGTCTCTTGAACACAGGAGTCAATCGAGACCATATATATAACAACAAGAAGCATAAAAAAGCACTTCAGTTTGAAACCCAGGTTCAATGTAGTAAATGATATTGCATCAATGTTCCATCCATCCTCAGCACTTTCAAAACCAGTTTCATCTAGGTCATACACACCTTTTCCTTGATTGATCTACAGTACATCAGATCACTATTGTTCTTTTTATGATTTGCACCAAGGGAATGATTAACATTTCTGTCTTAGTCATATGTAACAAGCTTTAAGCAAAAGCATAATATTCTACACATTCACATATTGTAAGGTTGAAGGGGTCTATGTCGACCAAAAGAAGGTGTATTCCCCATAGCCATAGGTGTTTTCCCTGTGTACCGGGAATACAGTTGGATTTTCTTTAGAGAAGTATAATATCATACAATCTTGCGCCAAGCGCGTGACTGCGGTTAGATAGGAGAATCTATTTAAAATCCTGAATTCGCGTGCGGCATCCAGTCAAGCAAAACATGCTTCGACCGTTTATCAAAACGGATTTAGTTAAAGAAACATCTGCACCCCCACCCCCAACAGCCTGGTATTATGTTTTCCTCGCTGGTACTCTCGTCCATTGAATCACTTTCACTTTCACTCTCGTAAGCTTGAAGAAACTCCATGGCGTCTAACGGAAGTATATTCCCTGTATATGTACAGGAAATTAACATACAGGGAATACAGCCACTGTTGGTCGACATAGACCCCTTCTAAAGTGCTGCAGTAGTTACCTTTCCCTCCAAGGACCAAGCTGTTCATCCACTGTAGGGCTGACCGGGGTTCCCCCTTAGCAGAGTGAGTGGCGAATCCTGGCTGATAAATTTCCTTTCATTTTCCATGAATGAAGAATACCAGCTGGGTTCTTTTATTCATGGACCTGTGTTCTGCAACACACACAAATCAGCCACCAACTTGTAAATATATGTAAAAGAAAGCAAGTGGCAATCTGAATAACAGAATACAAAATGATCAATCCACACAATCATACTTCAGCACTGAAAGTCCACAAAATGAAGCACTGCTAGTACATGTACTTCTCATAATTTACTGAAACTTTACTCATCAAAACAACCATTTGTTTTATCAACTTTACTCGCATATGGCGAGTAGATTAACATTTCTACTCACCATTTACATGATTTTTACTCGCCATGGCGAGTAATTGAAAATACTCGCCACTTTCAGGCCTGTACTTGTGCATGAGATGTGTTTACCATCCATATGCCCAGACCATGCGCCCTTCTGTTGTGCTCAGAACAGTAAAGAGTTGCTTGCTGGGGTGGTTGTTCATAAGTTAACAGTTCACAAGAGGGCACAAACAAGAGCAAAAACACAGGTGCCTGATTCAAACTCATTCAAATGCAGAACCTTATTTTTGCATGAACAGAGTAAGACATGATTCTTACATAGCTGACCCTACCCCTGGCAGAAAAGTGCTTGAAATTGTCCATGTGGTCTCTATCAGTACATTTGATGCGTATTTGTGATACATATATACTGATATAGAGACAAGTAACAAGTGGACATTTCCTCTGACACCTCTACCATTTGTACACCTGCACAAATCTCCTGCCATAGACTACAAAAGGAAAACATACAAATCAAAACAAACACAAATTTAACCTAATGTTTACCTTTCAGCAGCAGAAAAGGCTGTGTTTTCTGTGGTGTCTCAGAGTAAAGCCACGGTGTTGGAGATGCAAAACTAGGCTGTAGGCAAGGTCCAACATCTTTAGCTGCACACACAAAAAGAAGAAGCAAGAAATCACATGACATAGATGACATTCCTCACTAGTACAAAACCACAACTACACTAGTCAACTACCAATGTAAGAATCATAGTCCTGCAAGATTACCCTCTTAAAAAGTAAGATTGCTTTCATTCAAACACTACCGTGGGACCAAACTCCCCCCCCCCCCCCTCCCTCCTTTTTTTGAGTTTTTCCTACATGTGTGTTGATGTTTCCATTAATTCCAAGCCCTGAAACTGTGAACTTGAGATCTTTATGTATGCACACAGTCACAGGCTTAATAAGCTATTCAGAAACCAAGCAGAGTCTGCACAACGTTAATTCTGAGAAATAAATCCCCACAACTGGTTTCAAGGCCACTATACCGACTGAGCTATTGCTTGCCATGCCAACCTCCACCCCCATTTGGAACACGCACAACTAGTATACCCATACACATGTAATAATACTGCTTGCCTTCCTCCCCCACCCTCCAAATCAATAAACACTAAATGTATGCAATCAGTAATCTTTTAGTTAGTAGTTGACTACCATCACTACTCTCTCCACACCCACCCACCCTCTTGCACACCAGCGACACACCCCCATCACCCAATCATTTCCATGATTCTCTCTGCCATATAGTTATCCTAAACACTAACATTATGACACATTTGTTTTCCAATTAGGAACATTAAAAATTACTGTAAAAAAAATGTACAATCATGCACTCTCTGAGTCTGACAAGAGAGTGTGAGAAAAGTCAAGAAAGCAAGACGTGTGACATAACTAAATCTTCTAATCTATTCCTGAGATTTACTCTTGACAGCTTAAAATGGAACCTCATGCACTTACTGTTCTGAATTGTAGAAATTGCTTGTAATTATAGCAGCAAAGGCAGTTTTATTGGGTACCACCAGGTGTCACTCTGTCATCATCTGATCAAGAATTCAAGCAAATGGTTCAGCACTGAAACAGTAAATAGCAAGAGTGTACAGAAAAATACACAAACTTTCTCATTAATTTGTATCTTCAACTTCACATTATTCATAAATAATGATACCTTACTTTGACTAAGTTTGAGTAGGATTAACATCATGCAGAAGTTAACTTGAAATAAAATAACTATACGTTACTCAATACTGCACTCAATGAGTCAATTGTCAGCAAAGGTGATAATCAATGCAAGGTAAAACCAAAGGATGCAACTCAGTCAGCAATTGCAAAAACTACATAATTCTAATCAAGCTGTCAGTTTCACTAGCTATCAGAATTCAAAACATGTTCTTGTTTTTGTTGTTGCTGTTGTTCATGACTACATCAATGTATCTCAGCATTTCTAGTTTCTACACTATAGCCATTAAATGTTCAACAACAACAAAAGAAGTGTCCCAATGTTTAAGGAAGCGCTGTTGCAAGTCACAATTGTTAGCAGTTGCTGAGAAAAGCTAATTGTCCTTACTGTAAGTTGAGTAACAAATTATAAACAATTGCTGTTAACACTCATAGTACAAGACAGCAAACCACTGCAAAACTATAGTCATCTATCAATGTTATGCTTGCCATCCCACCCCCGACCCCAAACCTCTGAGTCCAAGCTAGGGTTCGTCGGGTGATCAGGAACAGACTTTTTTTTTTGTGCCTAATCTTCCTGTCAGTGTCATGCAACTTGAACTGATGTTGTACAATCTTGTAAATTATGATAATTTTGTACAATGAATTATCTTTTTGACTTCTTAAAATTATAAAATACATGCACATACTGTCGGATGAGACCTTAAACCGAGGTTCAGTGTGTGTAGTGTACACACGTAGTGACGTATGCAAAAAGACTGAGCACGCAAAATAAAGATCTGTCAGCATTAAAGTGGCCTATAGAAACACGAACACACCCAGCATACACCTATCCCTGTGGTGTTACATCAGTACTACTAATACTACTAAGCGCCAGCGGCAGCCGAGTCACTGGTCTCACCACAGGGTGAGACAGCCACCACGAGGGAGGACTAGAACATCATCCAAGCGCCTTGAGCATACACCTAGTGTGTGGATATATGTGTGCTATGTAAGTTGCATATCAATCAATCAAATATTTACTCTGTGATCTATGAGCGAGCTAAAATGAACCCCCCCCCCCCCCCCCCCCCCCCCCCCTGTACGTGCAATCAATTTTAATCTCAGTTACCTACTCCTAGATCTATAGAATTTTACTTACGTGTCATTTGCAGGCCTTTGGACTAGATCTGTTTGGATGTCAGTCAGTAGTACTCCGTTGCTGCTCTCAGTTGCACGTCGCACCCATCTGCAGGACTCCGAAGTGACGCTCGTTTTGCTGTCAGTTCTGTAGTCGATGACCTCATACAGTGTGGCCAGAACATGGCGGCAATAACCATCCAATCTGCAACAGTTTACGCATTCAATGTAAATTGTAATGATGCATTTATACAGTGCTAAAATAGTTAACCCTCTCAACATGAATGACACTACTGTGTGCTTCCCCAGCACAAGCTGTTCAGACATTACACCAGATTTTAACTTTTAGGTTTTAAATGTCATTGGTACAATGACAAATACTAAAATAGGGAGTAATATATCAGTTGGACATCTTAAAGTTATGAAGTCGCAACACTAATGCTGAAAAGGTTAATTAATTTTTTAACACTTCAGTATAAAGCACACACAATGACTTCATCATTCTGCCCACAACTGTTGTTTGCATACACATGTATGTAGATCAGTTTAATTTAAATGAAATAGATAAGTTACAAACAGTGCAAGTCTACTGATGGCCTGTACCAAAGTTTGTTATGGCCTAAAAGTCAATCAACCATTAAAATAGTCCCCCCGCCCAAAAAAATAAAATAAAAATAAAAATTAAAAAAAATACTGCCTGACATCCTGGTTAGTTAGTTAGCTGGCTTTACTTCCCTTTATCTTGGTGTAGATGTAAGGAAGAATAGACAGCCTGCTAAATGTGTTAACAATAACGAGCAAAATATGAACATACCCTCCCTTGCAGGTGCAGAAGGCTGACAAAATGCAGCTCCTTAGGTCCATGTCCGTACTTGTCATTACAATCCACTGTGAATAAAATGTTGCACCAGTCACTGGGTTCTTGGCTTCACTTTGCTTTTGACAGCAAAATAGCCATCTGTTGGGGACTCTGATGGCAGTGATGGGATGCCACACGCTTGTCTACCACATAATTATCCATCTCTCATCATCTGGAATCCTTCTGATTTACGGTAATCCCGCACACTGGCAACAGACGCATTTGATGCACTGAGCTGGTACGTGCACACATCAAACTCAGAAAAGTCAGGTAGAATGTTTATGTTGGTACTTCCTGACAAGAAACCAGGATTCTGCAGAGCTCTGAACATTGCGTCGTCGTGGGTTTTCTGGACCGGCTAAATCGCGCAGTTTCAAGCCGATCACTTCGGCTCGATCCTCGATCAGCGCCTCGGGATCGATGGGCAACTTGATTTCAAATGCTTTCTGCACTATATCGGACAGTTCATGCTTGCGGTAATCGCTAAACGTGACGCCTCTTTCACGCAAGAACGACTGTGACTCGCTCACAGATACAGATACAGATGGTAGGATTTCCCTTCGCTGACGCCATTGTTTGGCCAAAACAAGGGAAACTACTCTCATAGGTCAGTTTCCACTAATTTCAGAATTTCAGAATATTTTCGTCACGTCGTCAATTGCTGACTTTTAGTGACTAGCGCTCTTTAAGAGGACATAAAGACGGGAGTTTATGCATACGCCCTATTGTTGATGGGTACTTAAAATTTGTGACAAAAGAATTTAAACGTTCAAATGACTTACCACCCCCCTCTGATTTGTCAGTTGCGAGTGTGTCAGTATGTGTTTGTGTGTGTGTATGTGTGTGTGTGTGTGTGTGTTTGTGTATGTGTGGTGTGTGTGTCACTAGTGTATGTGTGTGTACGTGTGTGTGTCACAGTGTGTGTGTGTGTGTGTGTGTGTGTGTGTGTGTGTGTGTGTGTGTGTGTGTGCCGGTGTGGGTGTGTGTCTGTGTGTGTGCCCGTGTGTGTGTGGTCACGTTGTGTGTGTGTGTGTGTGTGTGTGTCACGTGTGTGTGGTGTGTGTGTCAGTGTGTCAGTGTGTGTCGATCAGTGTGTGTGATCTAGGCCAGGGTGGACTCCCAAGGTTCCTGGGTTCCGGAAGTCCACCCACCCCCCTTACTGACTCCACAAATGTACCTTTTGCCTTTTTCTCTCTGCGAATGTATGTATTCATTTGCTAATTTGTTCGTTTGTTTGTTCGTTCGTTCGTTTGTTCGTTCGTTTGTTCGTTGGTTCGTTCGTTCGTTCGTTCGTTCAACAGTCCGTCCGACAGTCCTTCAGTACGTCCGTCAGTCCGTCCGTCCGTCAGTCAATCCGTTCTTCCTTCACTGAGTCCGTATCAATAAATTCCTCTTGTGCAGGGCCGAACTACAGGAGAGAGAGAGAGAGAGGGTGGGGGGAGGAATGTTCCTGTTGGTGGGACAACCCCCCCCCCCCCCACCCTGGCCTAACCGTAGACCTCCTCCAAACGTTTGACAAATGCTCTGAAAATGCGCCAGTTTGCACATATTGTTTATTGTTTGCTTGTTTATTTGTTTGTTTGTTTGTTTGCTTGTTTGCTCGTTCGTTCGTTCGTTCGTTCGTTCGTTCTTTCGTTCATTCGTGGGTTGGTTCGTTCACTCTTTCGTTCCTTCGTTATTTCCTTCGTTCATTCGTTCCTTCGTCCTTTTAGTCCGTCCGTATACATGTCCGTCCGTACGTCCGTCCGACAGTCTGTCGGTCAGTCCATCAGTCCGTCCGTCAGTCCGTCCGTCCTTCAGTCTGTATCAAAAGATTGCTCTTGTGCAGAGGGTTGAAGGAATACCCTGCAGGACCGGATCAGGAGGGGTTACCCGTAACACCCCCCCCCCCACCCTCCCCCCACCCCCTGTCCATCGGTCCGCCCCTCAATCAGTCTGCCCGTTGGTCCGTCCGTCAGTCTGTCCGTCAGTCCGTCCGTCCGTCCGTCCGTCCGTCAATTCGTCCGTCCGTCCGTCCGTCCGTCCGTCCGTCCGTCCGTCCGTCCGTCCGTCCGTCCGTTCTTTGGTTCATTTGTTCTTTCGTTCGGTCGTTCTTTCCTTTGTTCGTTTCATTGCTTATTTATTAGCACACATCATTGTCAACTAGTGAATATCCTGAACAAGGCGGTGCGTGAGAATATCTTCTTGTTTGTTAGGATAAAATAACATCAGTTTGCTCTGAAACAAAACACACACAAATTCCGCTGCTTGAGCATCGTTTCAGTCTAACCGAAGTGAAGGTATACCTCATCTTCAGAAGGAGAATAAGCGACAGCATGCTCTTCTACCATATAACATGTCACGTGAGGTCGTTCAGACCGGAGTGGAGGTATATCTCCGAGGGATCAGGGTATACTTTCAACCCGATGCACAAGCGTAGTTTATTGATACCTTAGTTTCGGTCGTACCGGTGTGTAATACCTCCTCTCTCTCTCTCTCTCTCTCTCTCTCTCTCTCTCTCTCTCTCTCTCTCTCTCTCTCTCTGACCGACATTGGCGATAGAGTTAGCGTGTGGCAGCTCCGTAGTTACATTCCGTACATCTGTGTGCAAACCATTGTCACTGACAACATTGTTTAAATCGTATGTTTTCACTCGCGTCAGAAAAAAACGTGCAAGGTCGAGACTGATGCTTCAAAGTCTCGATTCCCCCTCTATGTTAAAACATTTAGTGAAAACTTGACTAAATGTAAAAATGATTGAATGGAGAAACAAATTAAACAAAACAACTCGTTGACAGCTATAGAATCTGGATAAAAAATCAGTTGGTGGGGAAGTTTTCAGGGCATCCTCATTTACTGATTTAGACTACCTTTGTGGACACCACCCGCTCAAAATGGCCACAGAGATTTCGGAGGTAAATGTTCTCCTCGGACCTGTCTACCCCATTTATCGGGAAAAGGGGTGAAGGGAAATTACTCTTACCACACTTTGGTGACTTGGGTCTACTTTCGTTTTCTTACAACCGGTCTTGCAACAACGCATTTGTGCTGCTCGGGACCAGAGATTTGCTTTCATACAACCGGACTTTTATACATCCGATTTTCATACAACCGGAAAATTCTAAGTAATAACAAAGAGTAGCTTCTGCCGGGACCCTGCCTACCCCTTTCATACATCCAGACTTTCATACATCCGGTGTTTTATACATCCGGTCTATACTGTATATATTTCGCGGAATTCCCTACGTACTTCAGTCATCACTGTGGCAGAGTGAGTGAGTGAGTGAGTGAGTGAGTGAGTGAGTGTGTGTGTGTGTGTGTGTGTGTGTGTGTGTGTGAGTGTGAGCGCGCGTGTATATCTGTACATATAATAAAAGAGAGTGTCTGTCTGTCTGTGTGTGTGTCTGTCTGTGGTCGCCATACCATGAGCGGTGGACTGACGATGCTACGAGTATACGGTCTTGCTGAAAAATGGCATTGCGTTCAGTTTCATTCTGTGAGTTCGACAGCTACTTGACTAAATATTGTATTTTCGCCTTACGCGACTTGTTGGTATTCGCGAAGGAAATAAACGTCAGTCAGTTGACTGAGAACATCGGCAGCAGTTTTAGCAATCAAAGCCTGACCAATACAAACAAGAAGAGCAAACGCTCGATCGAGTCACTTTCGCAGTTCTGAATATTATATGAGGCATCAGATGGACAGGAAGAAATTGCTATTCACAACACAATACAGATGTAAATAATTTGATGTAAAGAATAATCCTATAAAGTTTGAATCAAATCCGATGAATAGTTTCAGAGATATGATATTTCAATTTTTTTCCTTCAAGACATACCTGTGACCTTGAAAAAGGTCAAAGGTCACCAAAGCAGACGTCAAAGTGTAGAGGTCACTGGGAGTCACGTTCACATAAAATTTGAGCCCGGTCACTTTTATAGTTTCCGAGAAAAGCCCAACGTTAAGTTGTGTGTTGCCGAACAGAAAAGGCTAGTTATCTCCCTTGTTTTTCTGATAACGTTCGTAAAAGGCTACAGATGTAAATACTTTGATGTAAAGAATAATCCTACAAAGTTTCAATCACATCCGATGAACTTTGTCAAAGATATAAAATGTCTAATTTTTCCTTTGACGCTGACCTGTGACCTTGAAAAAGGTCAAAGGTCAACGAAACCATCGTTAAAGTGTAGAGGTCATTGGAGGTCACGACTAAACAAAATATGAGCCGGATCGCTTTGATAGTTTCCGAGAAAAGTCCAACGTTAAGGTGGTGTCTACGGACGGCCGGCCGGACGGCCGGCCGGACGGCCGGCCGGACAGACTAACACTGACCGATTACATAGAGTCACTTTTTCTCAAGTGACTCAAAAACAAGAAGGGCAAAGCCCATACGACTCACATGCTTTACACATTTTTCCTACCAAAATACATGTGACCTTGACCCAAGGTCAAGGTCATCCAAGGTCATGCAACACAAAGCTGTTAATTCAAGACATAGGAAGTACAATGGTGCTTATTGGCTCTTTCTACCATGAGATATGGTCACTTTTAGTGGTTCACTACCTTATTTTGGTCACATTTCATAAGGGTCAAAGTGACCTTGACCTTGATCATATGTGACCAAATGTGTCTCATGATGAAAGCATAACATGTGCCCCACATAATTTTTAAGTTTGAAACAGTTATCTTCCATAGTTCAGGGTCAAGGTCACTTCAAAATATGTATACAATCCAACTTTGAAGAGCTCCTGTGACCTTGACCTTGAAGCAAGGTAAACCAAACTGGTATCAAAAGATGGGGCTTACTTTGCCCTATATATCATATATAGGTGAGGTATTCAATCTCAAAAACTTCAGAGAAAATGGGGAAAATGTGAAAAATAGCTGTTTTTTAGGCAACATTTATGGCCCCTGCGACCTTGACCTTGAAGCAAGGTCAAGATGCTATGTATGTTTTTTGGGGCCTTGTCATCATACACCATCTTGCCAAATTTGGTACTGATAGACTGAATAGTGTCCAAGAAATATCCAACGTTAAAGTTTTCCGGACGGACGGACGGACGTCCGGACGGACGTCCGGACGGACGGACGGACGACTCGGGTGAGTACATAGACTCACTTTTGCTTCGCATGTGAGTCAAAAACTGGACAAACTTTGGCCGATTCAGGCGAATACTCTTCGGACATTTGGCCGATAGGGACATGAAAGTTTCGGCCAAAGTAAAAACAAATCGGCGATTGGCCGAAGGGCCGACCCAAACGACACCACTGCACCCTCTCGGATCTGACCAGGATTTTAAACGGGATAAGAATGAACAAGTCGCGTAAGGCGAAATTACTACATTTAGTCAAGCTGTGGAACTCACAGAATGAACGCACTGCATGTTTTCACAATGACCGTAAATGTGGATCGTTTTATAAAAAAAAATTAATTACAAGTTTCCGATTTTTAATGACCAAAGTCATTAATTGATTTTTAAGCCTCCAAGCTGAAATGCAATACCAAAGTCCAGCCTTCGTCGAAGATTGCTTGGCCAATATTTCAATAAATTTTATTGAAAAATGAGGGTGTGACAGTGCCACCTCAACTTTTACAAAAAGCCGGATATGACGTCATCAAAGACATTTATCAAAAACATGAAAAAACGTCTGGGGATTTCATACCCAGGAACTCTCATGTAAAATTTCATAAAGATCGGTCCAGTAGTTTACTCTGAATCGCTCTACACACACACACGCACAGACAGACACACACACAGACACACATACACCACGACCCTCGTCTCGATTCCCCCGCTATGTTAAAACATTTAGTCAAAACTTGACTAAATGTAAAAAGAAGAAGATGCAGACCACCAAAACTTGGGTTGATCGTATCACAGAATGGAATTGTCCAGGCTTAGAGCTGCCAGAAATAAATTAAGCCGTCTATAGACGTGCGTTATTTTGGACAGCAAAGCCACACTGGACACCAAAGCTGTGTCCAAAATGGGAGATGAGTCTGCTCTGGCATCTCTACGATCCTGGAGAATAGTCAATACGGGATTCGTAACTCGTATTAGTAGACGAGGCGATTATCATAGCCTTCCTTGAATCTAGGTAAGGTACAATGCATAGCAGCAATTAATGTGAAACACAAAACTTTACCGTGACTCTTCCATGCTGCTCAAGTGCTCCTCTTCCCCTGCCAGGGTTGACAGCTCGCTCGAACTAAAAGTGGCTTCTACTCCAGATCAGACAACAAGAACCAAGAGAACTAGATATCGTCGCTTTGTTGTGCGTCTTTGGTATCATTGCGTCATACTGTCTGATGGTCTCAGTAAGTCTTGGCCAGCCTAGATTCACTACGGACGTGGAGAATGTAAATGAACAATCGCAAAAACAACAAGACAATGTTTATCCTGCATACGTGAGAGAGACACCCGTGAGATAATAATCGTTCAAATCACACGCAGGGCCGGATCTGGGGGGGGGGGGGGGGGGGGGGGGGGGGGGGTTCCTGGGGTTCCGGGACCCCCCCCCCCCCCCCCCCCCCCCCCCCCCCTGGCCATCCAATGTACCTCTCAGAGAAAAAAAAAAGTGGACTTTGGACCCCTACCTTCAGTTGGAACCCCCCCCCCCCCCCCCCCTTCAAACGAACTTGGTCCGGCCCTGCACACGTGTGTATATCATGTAAATGAGGTCATGTCAAGCAAGTCTGGCAGGGACCTGTTTTTCGACTGCTTATGATGCCAAAGTCACCGAGACAAACGTCATTATACACACCGGTGACACTGTGACGGTTCCCCTACGCTTTGTGTTCGGTGCCCTGACCCTTTGTGTTCGGTTCCCACTCGGTTCCCACACGCCAAAATTCGCGGACAAAACATCCATTTATGGTAAACATCTATTTACGCAATGTTGCTCTCTGAGAATGGTCTTGTTAGATCTGTGAGTGTTTACACTACATGCCTAGGTGCTGTTGGATTGAAGGTTTTTGATATTTTAGCCGTTATTAGGTAGAATGCCTTCCACTTTACTGCAAAACTGCATAATTCGTAGCATCGGCAAGAAATATCCTACCAAAAAATGCCTGCTTGGAACTGTCGTTGGTCCAGCAAAAAGTTCAACATGTCTGTAGCGGACAGCCCAAGTTTCAAGATTGTAGGGCCATCCAAACAGCCGTAATAATAAAAACAACAAAAGTAGTCAGTGAAATTGGCTGTGTTCGGTCCCCCCACACTTTTGTGACGTAGGCGTGACGGTTCCCATAATTCATTGTGTCGGTCCCCACTTTCTGTGTCGGACCCCACTTTCGACCTAATTTCTCTGTGACGGACCCCACAACCAGCCTATTTTGTGTCGGTCCCCACACCTTCTTGGATTTATGACTTGCCGGTTACTTGTATCATTGTATTCATTGAATCTAATTGTCTCGGAGTTATTTTTCAGCAAAAACCGGCAAGGCAGCACCTTTTGTGATACCAAGTAAGTCAGATGACATCAGTATGTGTGTGTGTGTGTGTGTGTGTGTGAGAGAGAGAGAGAGAGAGAGAGAGAGAGAGAGAGAGAGAGAGAGAGAGAGAGAGAGAGAGAGAGAGAGAGAGAGAGAGAGAGACTAACTTTATTAGTTTATGCCACAAATAATATATAACATTATTTATCTCTGGGACGGTTCCCAGTATACCAGCAAATTATGTGTTGATCCACCCACACCTTCTTGAACTGGCCTTCCCAATATCTACTCTTAGTCTTACGGCCTTGGAGATATGCAATTTGGCACATTTTTAAAATAAAAGATCCACCTGTCGTATGTGAGATTCAGTTTTGGAACGCCAAAAGGCCCACAGTATCGAGACTGAGTAACTGGGAGTATCGAGACTTAAAGTCTCGATACTCCGAGTATCGAGACTCGTTCATTTCATTGGTCTTCCCTCGATACTGCGAGTATCGAGTATGGAAATGAACCAATCCGTGGTATCGAGTATGGTTGCTATGCCGCCCTAGTTCAGTATCGAGTGTCTACAAAACGATTGGTTAAATTCTGATCTCGAGTGTGAACAGCACCCTGGTGCGCCAAAAGGCCCACAGTATCGAGACTGAGTATCGATACTCAAAGTCTCGATACTCAAAGTCTCGATACTCAGAGTATCGAGACTCGTTCATTTCATTGGTCTTCCCTCGATACTGCGAGTATCGAGACTTTGAGTATCGATACTCTGTAATTTCATTGGTCGGACTCGAATTTCAAGAGTATCGCTACTGCGCATCTCGATACTGGTTGCTATGCCAATCGATCTGATCAAGAACGTAACAAGACAAGCGATTGGTTCAGTACTTGAACTCCAAAAGGAACTGGTAAATTAAAAAGTGAAAGCAATTTTTCTGCTTTTATTGTATTGAGTGAAAATGCAACCAGAAGTATTCAACTGGTAGGTAAAATACGATGTTCCATAATGACTAACATAAGCTTACCCTTCTCTTCTCCCAATGCCACCCAGCCAGGTCAAGTTGTTGCATTGTTGATCTGTTCGGTATTTTAAAGCCAAGTTGTATCCCAACACTCACTAGATCTACCTCTTCTGTATTTTGGGGGGTATTCATCGTGCTCCTTCGGGTACTAGGAGATATTTCTTTAGCCTATAAGTCTCATGCTTTTGGTATTAATCAGCATTTTCAAAATCTTCAAGCCACAAACAATTTTCCTCCTGTTAATTCACTTGTTTAGATTTTTTCATTTTAAATTCCGATCTGGATTGCTTGCTTTCGAAGATGACAACTGTTGGACGTCAGCCAGGCTTCTAACAAAATTAACTCTAGACTCACGTACTGCTTCCCTGACAATTTCAAGGGGCACAATGATTTGAGGTAGAAAAGATCGAATGTCAAGTTCATATATGTCAAGCGGATTTGGAATAAATTCTACCCAAAAAATTCGATTTATTCGAACACGCTGAGCTAGATTTACGTCCCTTGAATGAAAAACAAGTCGCGTAAGGCGAAAATACAATATTTAGTCAAGTAGCTGCCCTTTTTCAGCAAGACCGTATACTCGTAGCATCGTCAGTCCACCGCTCATGGCAAAGGCAGTGAAATTGACAAGAAGAGCGGGGTAGTAGTTGCGCTAAGAAGGATAGCACGCTTTTCTGTACCTCTCTTTGTTTTAACTTTCTGAGCGTGTTTTTAATCCAAACATATCATATCTATATGTTTTTGGAATCAGGAACCGACAAGGAATAAGATGAAAGTGTTTTTAAATTGATTTCGAAAAAAAAATTTTGATAATAATTTTTATATATTTAATTTTCAGAGCTTGTTTTTAATCCGAATATAACATATTTATATGTTTTTGGAATCAGCAAATGATGGAGAATAAGATAAACGTAAATTTGGATCGTTTTATAAATTTTTATTTTTTTTTAAATTTTCCGATTTTTAATGACCAAAGTCATAAATTAATTTTTAAGCCACCAAGCTGAAATGCAATACCGAACCCCGGGCTTCGTCGAAGATTACTTGACCAAAATTTCAACCAATTTGGTTGAAAAATGAGGGCGTGACAGTGCCGCCTCAACTTTCACGAAAAGCCGGATATGACGTCATCAAAGACATTTATCAAAAAAATGAAAAAAACGTTCGGGGATTTCATACCCAGGAACTCTCATGTCAAATTTCATAAAGATCGGTCCAGTAGTTTAGTCTGAATCGCTCTACACACACACACAGACACACACACAGACACACGCACATACACCATACCCTCGTTTCGATTCCCCCTCGATGTTAAAATATTTAGTCAAAACTTGACTAAATATAAAAAGAAGATTTTGCGACGAAGCGCTTACCTAAGTCAAAATACATTTGTTCACCACAAATTAGATAAATGAGTGGAATACATGGTCCAAAGTTCGATTGGCAGTACTTTAATTGGCGGGTAAGGGGATAGTCAGTATGGAGTTTATGCGACAATGTTCAACTAAAATGTATAAATTTGTTTTTGTAGCCCCACTCCAACAAAGAAGCAAAATAGTGTTTGCAAATCTGTGTGTGTGTGTGTGTGTGTGTGTGTGTGTGTGTATGCACGCGTGTTTGTGAGTGTCTTAGGGTTGTTGTGGTTAGCTTAGCTTCTTTGGTTGATCGATCGGTACTTTGTGCTCCGATTTATTCTTCAGGAAAAAGAGTTTTCAACTGTCCAGCACACCAGTGATATCTGGAAGGATGCGAGCGACATTGTTAAAAAAAAGGTCAGTCGTAACTCATACAGTTGGGCCCTTCTGAGTTGTTTCACCAATCCATGTGAAGTAATCTTTATTTTCCAAATCAAAGAACATGTACATGAATTTACAACGATAAGTCCATTATTGTACGCCAGCTAATCATAAATGGGTATTTGAAATACGACTCACATATTTGTTAGATTCAGCTGTATATTTTCAAAACTCTATGAACAACAATAAAAGACAGATGAAGTCTGGCAGGAATGTCAAAAGTTGAAAACTAATGTTCAACAGTGCCTCAACTGTAACCATGCGTGCGCCTGTGCACGGACCAGACATAATCATGTTCTGTACTAGTGCCAGTCATGCAACACTGCAGCAAGACTGGTTCTGTGCAGAATTAAAAGTCGTAATCCCACCCGTCCTGTTTAATACTTGCTTCTTGGTATTTTACTTTTTATTGTACACTTATTATTTTGGGTGGTTGTAAGCTTTGAACGTTTACGTTTTATGATGGATTGAATTTGATGAATAAACATTTGGTGCTGGTAGGTCTGTTTGGTTGGTAATCGCGTGCTTGTGTTCGAAATGTTGTGTCCAATGCAGCGCTACGAGACCACAGTCTGGTGGGGAACAGGGCTAGAGAACATTTTTAGTATCACTTTTACAAGGCTGCTAACAGAATAATACTGAGTGTCTCTTGCACGACACCCAAAAAACAAAACAAAAAAGCATACCAACTAACATGTATAACAGACTGGCACAAATCATCAGATGACCTTTTTGGGGGCGTTGGTTCAGGTAATAAAAGAATTATTTATTTAAGTAAGTGAATTAAATGTATTTAACGCATTGCCATAGAAACTGATTTTACAAACACAATGCAGACACACACAGAGACAACCAGGCTGTCGCTGCCTCTCACAGACGCAAGACGGATGTATGGTAAAACTTCTTTATTTTCTAATCATACAGGGCCGCAAAAGACTGCAATAAAGCAAAAATAACAGTCATGATTAAGAGCATAAAAACTAGTGCTAAAAAGTGATGTACAGTTATCATATTAATAGCATCTATCACCTTTTCATTATGCTCTTACTTTATCACAAGTTTAACACTGCATTAATGACATTATTATCACGAAGTTGAATAAAAATGGCAACGCTCAATCTGGTCACAATTTGTTCTTAGTTTACAACAATTGCACATTTCGCCATAGGTTGTCATACACACTTTCTTACAAACACAATATTCACAATGCATATGTGTGTTCTGCGCGAACTTAGAATCCGGTTTCATTCTAGAATGGACCGGGTCCAGGTTGGAATTCTAACCCTGCGCAAGTACAGGGGTGCCATTCCCAGTAAACATTTATGGTGCGCCGCGCATGCATTCACCGTCGCTTGGGCGATCCCACCTGCGCGGACATACGCCGCGGAGACTACGCGCCGGTGCATTTAAATTCTAGGTTACACCATCGCCACTGTCAATGCGCCATACCGACGCCGCGCAGTTCCAAAATGCGGGTGTATTTGTTTTGCTTGGTTTTTGTTGTTGTTGGTTTGTTTGTTTGTTAATTTTGTTTTTACGTAGAGCCGAAAGGTACATCGGATTGTGGGTTGGTCGTGCAGACGGTAGGAAAAAACCCCAGCTTTAAAATGTGAAAAAGTCCAAATATAGCTATTTCTTTAATTTAATTCGGCGGCTAAACGGCTCAAGCGATTTCAAAATCCTTTTAAGACAGTATCATGCTATTGAAGGGGTACACTAAAAAAAAATTGGCAAAACAATATCTGGCCCCTTACGGCAAGCAGCTTGATTTCCCCAAAACGTTTCACGAGAGCGGCGTCCTAACCGTAAGAGCTAGCGCCTGCGGATTTTTTGTGAACGAAGAGGGGGGGAATGTGCTTATGAAAATCAAATTTTCGAGAGCCTATAGGTCTTGGTTTTTTTTAAAATGAATTTAGTGGGGGGCGTCGGAAAAGATCTGTTTTCAAATGTAAACACAGTACGGATAAAATAATAAGAAGATATATAGATCTGTTTAACCAATCACAATGGAACTCCAAAATATTCCATAGATTTGTTTACTTAATTTTTAAAAGATAAGTTCGAAACATTATCATCTGATAAGTCGCCGCATAACCTTATAGGTTCCAGCGACTAGATATTCCTGATCTTGTTCCCCGGGTTTTCGAACCAAGGGCGGCAACTGTGCAACCATAGACATGTACGTCATCATGATCTCCCCTTATTATGCGTTATTCATCGTCAATAATTTGACCGTCTTGGTGAAATGGTAAGATATATCTCTATGTTTTTTACATGTAAAAATACAGTTATAGCAGTTATGTACAAAAATAAGCAGCATATGCTCTTTTCGCCAAAGTAAAGTCTTTTTTTCTTTTGGTTTCTTACATGTGTCACAGCACACCGCAAGCATTTAGGCGAATAGCAAGTGAGTGGTATATATATATTATCAATTGTATAGTAGGTAACGGTGTTAATTACACGTTTTCCATTTGTGTCTTTGATTATTGTTTGATGCCATGTATGTTATTACAATATTTCTTTCAAGTCAACAGTGTGTCCAGTTAGATTGCGTACATGCATAGTCATCATAACTCGAATTTTGTTTTACTTCGAATTACTTGGGATGCGCCGCATCGACTTCTAGCATGCATGTCACCTGCTCCAGGCATGGTCACGCGATGGTCAGGCGCACCATATACGCATGCGCCGCGTCGACTAGTGGACGATCATAGTATTGACTGAGGCGCATGCACCAAAGTTCCATGAGGCGCATGCACGGCGCAGGTGTATGGTGCATGCGCGGCGCATGCGCGGCGCACCCAAAATGTTTACTGGGTTCTAGAATGAAACCCTTGTTGCTGGTCCATTCTAGAATCGGCCGTGCGCAAGGTTGGAATTTGGGTTCAAGTTGGAATGGTCATTTCAGTTCACACAACCAAAGCCACAAATGTGGATTTTCTGTTTGTTTTTGTTTTTTGTGTGTTTGGTTGGGTGTTTTTTTCGGGTTTTTTACACTTTACTCAAAGACATCGTGAATTGGGATTGTGATGTTCTGAAAGTGATTACGATTTTGAGAGACACTCAGCACTGATCGCTACGAACGGAAATTTCCGGACTGACAGTGTTTTGCCGATCTCGCTTGTAACTTTTAATCTTATTCATATACATGAAGTTGGTCTTCTGAATTGTGAAGATATAATGTCAACTTTTTTTTAAACCTGTGACAACAGCTCTATAACTCACTCTGTCCTTCTGTTGGTCTGTCTGTCGGTTAGTCGGTCTGACCGTCTGTCTGTCAAAAAAATTGTCAAAAAACCGGACATTTCCGAGAGGGAGACAGCGCTGACATTGCAAGCGGCCGCAACCGGCTCCCATCACAAAAACAACTGCCCTGCAAACAATACCGCCCTGGTAGTCCCCCTTGCTATGGTCTGCCTTTGTTTATTGCGTACTCAGGAGTGTCAACTTTCTTGACATGACATGACATCGCAAGATCGCCAAAGGATTTTTTTCAGGGGTAGACAAATCAGCCCCATTTTATCAAAGGGAAGGTGCAGGTGGAGATAATTCAAGGGAAGACAACTCTGTCTTACCTACAAACATTACGGCCCCCTTTATTCAAGGGTTTCATTCTAGAATGGCACCCCTGTACTTGCGCAGGGTTAGAATTCCAACCTGGACCCGGTCCATTCTAGAATGAAACCGGATTCTAAGTTCGCGCAGAACATGTGCATACCTCGTCTTCTCCTAGTGATGGCAGCGAGCAACGAAAAGGCAGAGGGATTGCCCACACAGGTTCCTGAAGAACACAAAATGTATGCTAATAACTATACATCAACGAATAAAATCTAGGTTAAACAAACCAGTGGTGCGAGAACACATTGGAGCGAGACAACGATACACACTGGGGCGAGGCAACAATTCAACGTTAAAATTACGCATGAACTCAAGACAATAAAAACACAACAGGTCAAGGTCAAGACCAAAAATAGCTCTCATTCTACCACGCACATTTCCGCAGCAGAAGTTACAAATCCATATCGTTCCTTTTACCTCAATAGTAGGCTTACAGAATAACACGCCTTGGTACATTAAAACATAATCATGTTACGTTGCAATAACAAACAATAGAAAGCTGTTCATACCTCTCAAGTCCGAAACAGTGCCACAACACTACCCGACCGGTCTGTCTTACTGCGAGTCGAAGTGTCAAGTGACGTTCTAGAGCATATCCGAATCTCGCGCGAACTCGCGCATGACTACGCAAAACACATTTACCCTGGAAAAGCGTGCAAGGCGGCACAGGCGCCCGACCGACAAAAAACAACAAGCATTGCGGCAGCAACACAGGCAAACAAATATTAGGTTTATTCCATGACATTTTTGTTAAAGACTACACATACAAATTATACATTTGCCCACCATCTCACTAAACAGATACACAGTCATGTAAAAATAGGTACACATTAAAAAAATAATACTAAGTCGTGTGAATCATGATAGTTCAATGATAATAAATGTGAATATTTGCCCAGATTTGCTCAAGAGGTGTGCAACCTGACCATGGAGAGTGCAGCCATGGAGAACTGATGGCAGAACAGCTGAAACCTTCGCTGAAGTATACCAATCCTGCCCTACATGTTCCTTATGCTGACTTGCTGAACACATTGATTTTTGGGTAAACACACACAAAAATTGAGAGTCCATGAGTGATAATCTGCAGTCTGAAATGATTCGCTTTGCTTTATTATCAGACGCGTATCATTGTGATGGTTTAATATATATAATATATATAAGATATATTTCAGTGAACAAAACATAAACTGAAACAGTAAGTTCAGACTTGATCCAAACACACATTTTCCTCAACAATAGTCCAATGCAAATATGTTGTGGATGTGTCCTTAAATCATTTATAGAATCAAAGAGACACAGGAATTGCTTGCTCGAATGGTTGAAACTGTAAATTTAGACAAATAAAGAGTCTGATCAAAAATACTGTGTGGAAATGTTTAGGTAATTCTGTTATGGTCATATATGTAACACTAATCAGTTGATCAATTTGCAGACGATTTGTCTTCAGTCAATGGTCAGTAGCAAAGGGCTTTATGTTGCCTGAATGGCGGGGTAAAAACAGTCATACTGTACAGGTAAAAACCCACTCGTGCTAAAAACATGAGAGAACGTGGGAGTCTAAGCCCAAGAACGAAGAAGAAGAAGAAGAAAAAGAGTGTCTGGGGGTTGATTATAAGTTGGGGTTGATTCTTGCAGCAGGTTCTTTAGCTGCAATATCCCCCATATAATCAAGAGGGTATAAATAAGATATTCTATGGATATGGAAATGGATATGTAAAACCTATGGAAACCATTGGTACAAAACGAACACAGTTAAAAATTATATGAGACTGTATAATTATGTCTACTGGCAGGAACAGCAGCTTGTCCCTGTGAATTTTAATTTTTCTCTACTGAGACTGTTCCCAAGATATATCCTTGCCTTATTGGCATTGAGAGCTAGCAGGTTGTAGATAGCACCCTCAAATTAATTCTCCGAGTGATTGTTTGAAGTTGCGCCCCCGGCCCCTTGAAAGTGGAACAAATCAAAAAGCTGTATTTATACACAGCTTGGTGGCCCTGCGATTAGACAAATTAGGAAATCACATTCTCAAATTTTGATTGCCCACATTTTTTGTGTGTAAGAGGAAAGGGTAAAGGGTCAACCACTAAATCAATGACAATGTCTGTATAACCCTCAGTACTATAAAGGTAAAAGGTCAACCACCAAATATATGTCTTTAGCCCTCAGAACAAATGAAGCCCAGGCATAGTATTGATCTACGACTTCGAAACACAAACCATCTGCAGTGTGATCAAATAACCATTTCATCTTCTTCTTCTTCGTTCATGGACAGAAACTCCCATGTTCACTCATGCTTTTGCACAAGTGGGTTTTTACATGTACGACCGTTTTGACCCCACCATTCAGGCAGCCATTTGCCGCTTTTGGGGGAGGCATGCTGGTTATTTTCATGTTTCTATAACCCACCAAACTCTTATATGGATTACAGGATTTTTTCCATGCGCACTTGTTCTTGTGCTTGTTTTGGATGGACACACACAGGGGAATAAGGCACAAGCAGGTCTGCACATAAGTTGACCTGGGAGATAAAAAAAAAAATCTCCAGCCTCCACCCACCAGGAGCGGGAGCTTGGATTCGTAACTGTGACCTTCCGTATAGGACTAGGAGGCCGATGGCTTATCCACTAGGCCACTGCGCTCGTCAATTAACCATTTAATATAAATCATTTAAATCAATGTAAATACAACACTGAGACTTTGACAGACACCTACTTCTGACCAAATGTACACAGTTTTGACCAATCCAATAATGGATCAAGCATGCTCTTCCTGTGCGTAACTTGGTTCAAAAAGAACATGTATCCACAAACATTTATGTTTCACTATTTCTGAGAATGTTTGTGTTTGAATGGAGTGTCCAATTACTGTTGGAATGTTTCTAAGGTTCATATTTGTATTCTCTCCCTGCATTCTGCTGCCCTATTCGCTTTGGACAAGTTATCCCCTGTGTATCATTGCTCCTTCAGTTTATTATCTCCTAATTTGTACCTTAAAACTTGACAAGATCAATAAAGCTGTACTCTCTCTGTAAGACTACCCTGTGACAGATTCTTTTATAATAAAAAAAAGGACCACTATCACTACAAGGCATTTTCAGTGTCTTAACCAGCCACGCCTAAGTGAGCAAATTCTTTCCAATAAGGGGAAACAACACCCACACGCATCTTTTTGATCACTGCAAAACATTATCTAGTAGATTTACATATACACTCTTCAAAAAAAGTTAAGGATCACTTTTTTACAAGCACACCACACAAAACAGACAAGACCGAATTCTTTCTTTTTTTTTTAGATTATATAATTGAACAATCAAGGAGTAATGACAAACAAAGCAAAGATCGAACGCGGCCGCCACAATTTAGCTAGAGTGGGTCAAACGTGACAACCCTCGAAAATGGAATTCACAACAATGTGAATCAGTGTGCCCTCCGTTGTGTGTCAGGCATTCAACACATCGTTGGCGCATGGAGTGGATCAGGTTGCATGTGAATGCTCTGGGAACTCCATTCCACTCCTGCTGGAGCCATTGCAGCAGTTGACCCAGATTGGCAGGAGGAGGGTGATGTTGCTGTACCCGACGACAAAGTTCGTTCCACATGTGCTCTATGGGGTTCAGGTCCGGGCTGTTGGCTGGCCACAGCATCCTGTTGACCCTGGCCTGCTAGATGAAGGTGTTTACAGCTGCAGAGCGATGGGGAGGTGCGTTGTCATCCTGAAGAATCGCAAGAGGGCCGATCGCTTGGAGGGCTGGAATGACTAGGGGTTGCAGGATCTCATTCTGGTAGCGGACACCGGTCAAGTTGCCCACTACATGGTACAGAGGTGTCCTTAGACGTGTGCTGATCCCTCCCCAGACCATCACAGAGCCTCCGCCAAAACGCTGTCGTTCCAGAACAGCGCCTTCTGCAAAGCGCTCTCCGCGACGCCTCCACACTCGGATGCGACCATCAGCAGGTTCCAAGCAAAAGCGGGACTCATCTGTACACAACACCTGAGCCCACTGCTGGCGTTGCCACCTCACATGTTGAGTGCACAAGGCTCAGCGACCTGCTCGGTGATTAGCAGTCAGGGTTGTTCCTCGGACTGGACTCCTTGCACGCAAGCCAAAGTTGTGTAAGCGGTTTCGGATCGTCTGACCACTAACAACAGGTGGTTTTTTTTGTGGTTTTTTTTCCGTTTATGGGCTGAAACTCCCACGGCTTTTACGTGTATGACCGTTTTTACCCCGCCATTTAGGCAGCCATACGCCGCTTTCAGAGGAAGCATGCTTGGTATTTTTGTGTTTCTATAACCCACCGAACTCTGACATGGATTACAGGATCTTTTTCGTGCGCACTTGGTCTTGTGCTTGCGTGTACACACGGGGGTGTTCGGACACCGAGGAGAGTCTGCACACAAAGTTGACTCTGAGAAATGAATCTCTCGCCGAACGTGGGGACGAACACACGCTGACAGCGGCCAACTGGATACAAATCCAGCGCGCTACCGACTGAGCTACATCCCCGCCCCACTAACAACAGTGTTGGTGGTAGCTTGTAGGCGTTGCCTAATGTTGTTTGCCGTAGCCATTCTTTGTTGCATGGCCTGCCTCTGAATGAAGCGATCCTCTCTTTGTGTGGTGTCTCGATCTGGGCCGACCAGAACGTTGTCGCTCCTGCACTCTTCCAGTTGCGTGGAATCTCTGTTTTAGTCTGATGATGACAGAGGGAGCCACTGCAAGCCTCTGAGCCACTTGCCTGGCAGCAACACCGTCTTGTAGCCATCCTATTGCCCTTCCTCTATCCAAATCGCTCAGTTTTCTTCATGGGGGCATGTTGCTACTGTGCATAATTGTGTCAGCGTGTCAACCTTTAAACACAAGCTGGTGAGCGATGTTCATAGCCAGGACCCTGTTGTAGCACGTGCATCACAACCTTTTGCCCTGGCATGCGTTCCTCAAATTTCATGGAGCTATACAAAACACCCTTTTTCTTCCAAAATGCAGAAGCTTTTGAGAAGTCCCACAAAGGGAAATAACTCTGCATGCCAAACAAAATTGTAAGTCAAGACTCATTGTTCATTTGTTGATTCAAACACATTAATCTTTTAATTATTATGTCGATGTTTAATTTTTTGGCAATGTTTTATAATTAGATCAGTTTTTTCAACCGATCCTTAACTTTTTTTGAAGAGTGTACATGCATTGAGGAAAGTGACAGATTATTCTCTTATTAAAATTCCGTTGTAACTTGTATGCACTACAAAAATGACCTTTGTAATTCCTAGCTGTTATTACACAAACACATTTCATGGTATTCTGCACAGTGCTTGTGTATCCGCCCTCATGATTCCACTTCTCGTAGTTTACCGAAACTACGTGATTTGTGAGATGCGCACACCGCCGGAAACACGCCATTCCCGTACGACTTCCGGCCGCCATAGCAGCTTCTCCAAAATCCGGTCTTACTTTATCAGGTTAATCCTTCCTTTTAGGATCCTTTTTTCCTAACTTGACTGATTTATTCCTTCGGTTAACCATTTGTTTTGACCTGCGGTAAGTGTATTTTCCTTATTTGTTGTCGCAAATGCTTAGAATTTGTTCGAACAATGGACAGCACTGAATCAGTGCCTGAAATCCAAATCCACGCGGATGAAGTGGATCAATTGTTAGACTTGCCTTGTTCAAGTCAAAAGGACAAACATGTGTCAAACGAAAAAGAAGGGAAGAAAAAGAATAAGAAAAAACCTCGGTTAGAGGCAGTGACCATTCCAATCAGCGATTGGAATAACATGAAAAAACAAAACGAACGTATCCTAGCGCTGCTAGGTCAGGGCCAAGGCCAGACCGAAGGCGAATCGCCTGATGATCATGGTTCGAAGTTGACACAAAGACAAAAGCGAAAAGCAGAGTCACAAGAATCTGGAGACGAATCTGATTCGTTCGAAGATTATGATGATCAAATAGAATCGATGATCAGAGTGAACGAAGGTGAAACTTGTGGTCAAACTTGTGGCACTAGTAATTCTGACACTGAAATGGCAGAAATAGAACAAGAGTTCGACAATGCTGAAAAGCTTGCACCAGAAATACCGGAAGGTATCGCGAAGCTGGTTGATGAGACCATGGCAAAAGGTCAAATTTCAGAAGAAAAAATGAAAGAAAAAATGAACAAGTATGCCAGACCTAAAAACTTGAAGGTTGTTGTTCCAAAGGTCAATCCGGAGATATGGTCAATACTTGACCGTGCAACAAGAGGTGCAGATTTGAAACTACAGCAGTATCAGAAAGCGCTGTGTACAGCGACCTATGCACTCACAAACATATGGAAAACCATACTGAAAAGTGAATCACCCGAAATTCGGGGACTCATGAAAGGTGTAGCAGATTCTATTGCACTTGTACAGAAAACAAACCATGATCTGTCAATTGACAGAAGGGGGAAAATTTCAAATGCTCAACTGAACAAAAAGTACAAAAAACTTGGTTCAGCTGAAGTTCCAATCACAGATATGTTGTTTGGCAATGACCTGAAAGCTGCATGTGCAAACATTGATACAACAGCTAGAATGGGCCTGGGTCTCAGTCAGTCAAGTGGAGTAAAAGGTCAAAAGTTTTTTCCACAAAACAATCCCTTTGCAAAAAACGATTGGAATTGGAGGCCAAGAGGTGCAGGAAGAACCTGGACACCAAGAGGCAGAATGAGAGGGAGAGGACCTTACCGTGCACGGGGCAGAATGAACTACCGCGGCAGCGGACGAACCGAGTGGCAACAAGGCCAGCAGTAGCTCCACTACCTTCTCTGCCAAAATCTGTAAGTAAAGATACAATACCTAACCGCCCTTTTGAAGCAGGTAGACTAAAAAAGTTTGTTCAAAAATGGGAAGAAATAACATCAGACCCATTTATTCTTGACATGGTGTGCGGTGCTGATATTCCAATAGATGAGTTTTCTGACTTAAATTCTGAAAATCTTTCTTACTTGAAAAATCAAGTACAAGGAAATCTATGGACAACAAGAAGGGCAAAGCCCATACGACTCACATTCTTGACCTTGACCTTTACAGCAATGACATCATACACTAAGAACTGCTTTACACATTTTTCCTACCAACAAGGTCAAGGTCATCCAAGGTCATGCAACACAAAGCTGTTAATTCAAGATATAGGAAGTACAATGGTGCTTATTGGCTCTTTCTACCATGAGATATGGTTACTTTTAGTGGTTCACTACCTTATTTTAGTCACATTTCATAAGGGTCAAAGTGACCTTGACCTTGATCATATGTGACCAAATGTGTCTCATGATGAAAGCATAACATGTGCCCCACATAATTTTTAAGTTTGAAACAGTTATCTTCCATAGTTCAGGGTCAAGGTCACTTCAAAATATGTATACAATCCAACTTTGAAGAGCTCCTGTGACCTTGACCTTGAAGCAAGGTAAACCAAACTGGTATCAAAAGATGGGGCTTACTTTGCCCTATATATCATATATAGGTGAGGTATTGAATCTCAAAAACTTCAGAGAAAATGGGAAAAATGTGAAAAATAGCTGTTTTTTAGGCAACATTTATGGCCCCTGCGACCTTGACCTTGAAGCAAGGTCAAGATGCTATGTATGTTTTTTGGGGCCTTGTCATCATACACCATCTTGCCAAATTTGGTACTGATAGACTGAATAGTGTCCAAGAAATATCCAACGTTAAAGTTTTCCGGACGGACGGACGGACGTCCGGACGTCCGGACGTCCGGACGGACGGACGGACGGACGACTCGGGTGAGTACATAGACTCACTTTTGCTTCGCATGTGAGTCAAAAATGGATTCGGAAATTGAAAAACTGTTATCCTTGGGAGTTATTGAAAAATCGGTGCATCAGGAAGATGAAATTATCTCCCCTGTTTTCATGGTCCCAAAACCTGATGGCTCCTACCGTCTCATTTTGAATCTAAAAAAGTTTAATGATTCAGTACAATATGAGCACTTTAAGATGGACAATCTTACGTCAGCAACTCAAATGATGATAAGAGGCTGCTACATGGCTTCAGTGGATCTCAGACATGCATACTACTCTGTACCAATAAAAGCAGAATGCAGGAAATACCTCAAATTCATGTGGAGAAACAAACTTTATCAGTATACCTGCTTCCCAAATGGACTAAGTAACTGCCCTCGTTATTTCACAAAGTTAATGAAACCAGTCTATGCCACACTCAGATCACAGGGATATTTATCCACTTCCTTTATTGATGATAGTTATCTGCAAGGTAATTCTTTTGAAGAGTGTGCAGAGAATGTGTCAAAGACAGTGAAATTACTCGATTCACTGGGATTTATTATCCACACAGAGAAATCAGTCCTCAAACCCTGCAAGAAACTGAGGTACTTGGGGTTTCTTTTAAACTCTGAAGATATGACAGTTACTTTACCCCTGGAAAGAAAGCAAAAAGTTGTGCTCGCATGTTCAGAACTCAAAAGAAAGAAGAGGGTGACCATAAGAGAACTGGCACAAGTTATAGGCCAGTTGGTAGCAACTTTTCCAGCTGTTCAGTGGGGCCCACTGTTTTATAGGAGTTTAGACAGACTGAAATCCACATCGTTAAAATTTTCTGCAGGAAATTTTGAATCGCTGACAAGCTTGACAGATAAGACAACAGAAGAACTAGACTGGTGGATTGAAAATTTAGATTCCTCTTTTTTCCCCATTAAAAAAACTAATCCTGAAGTTGAAATCCAGACGGATGCTGCAAGTTCAGGTGGTTGGGGAGCTGTTTGTGGTCAAATTAAGACTGGAGGGCGATGGTCCGAAACAGAAATGAATTTGCACATCAATGTTCTAGAAATGATGGCAATTTTGTACGCTTTGAAAAGTTTCAAAGAAATGATCACAGGAAAACATGTAAAAGTCTTTACAGACAACACATGTGCAGTCTCCTATATATCCAATATGGGAGGATCGCGTTCTCCAGATTGCAATAACGTTGCAAAACAAATTTGGATGTGGTGCAAGGAAAATGGTATTTGGATATCAATTTCACATATCCCAGGAATACTGAATACAGAAGCTGACGTTTTGTCAAGACAATTCAATGATCGTACTGAGTGGAAATTGAATCATGATATTTTCTGCAAATTAAAAGATCGTCTGCTGAAGCCAGACATCGATCTATTTGCATCACGATTAAATTTTCAGATGAAACCATTCGTGTCCTGGATACCAGACCCAGAAGCCTTGGCCATTGATGCCTTTACCCAAGATTGGTCAAAATGGTTAATATATGCCTTTCCGCCTTTCAGCTTGCTGCAGAAAGTGCTCAACAAATGGCAGCGCGACAGAGCGGAAGGAATCTTGATCGTTCCAAAGTGGCCTACGGCAGTATGGTACCCCCAGATGTTGAAAATGCTGACACAAGAGCCTGTTCTTCTTCCAAAGGGAAAGCTTACCATTCATCTACCACATACGCAAGATGTGCATCCGCTCCACAGGACTCTGCAACTTCTGGCTTGTTGCTTATCAGGAAATCCCTTGAAGCAAGAGGAGTTCAAGGTGAGACTTTCCAAGTTATCTGGGCATCGTGGCGACCTTCAACCAGACAGCAGTATGCCTCCTACCTCAGCAGATGGAGCAAGTTTTGTGTGCAGTGCCAGTGTGATCCCCTTCGTCCGACTATAGATGAGGTGTTACAGTTCTTGACTAAGCTGTATGAAGATGGCTTAGGATACAGTGCTATAAACACTGCAAGGAGTGCACTATCTGCAGTGGTTATTCTACCAGACAATAAAACAGTAGGATGTCACCCTTTAGTAATTCGATTTCTAAAGGGAATCTTTGAACTGCGTACACCACAACCAAGATACAATGAAACTTGGGATGTAGACAAAGTTTTGCAGTTTTTCAGAAACATGGGAGAAAATTCTGAACTTTCATTGAAGGATTTGACTTTAAAATTGTGTTCCTTGTTGTTGTTAATTACTGCCCACAGAGTGCAGACAATTCATTTGATCAGGTTGAGAAATATTTGTTTTCATGATGATGGATGTACAATTTACATAACTGAAAAGTTGAAGCAGTCTAGACCTGGCTTTCATCCAAAACCTTTGCAGTTACCGTTTTATACAGAAGACAAAACTTTGTGTGTGGTGACTTGTCTTCGACAGTACATTAATAGTACTGTAGAATTCAGATGTGAGAGTGATGAGACTGACCAGTTACTTTTGTGTTACCAACAGCCACATGGGCCAGCGGCGAAAGACACCATAGCTAGGTGGCTAAAAACTGTCCTCATACGCGCAGGAATTACAAATTTTGCACCCCACAGCTTTCGGGGCGCATCATCTTCAGCAATGTTCAAGTCGGGTGTTGCTGTTGAAGATATTTTGAAAGTGGCAGGCTGGTCAAATGTATCCACTTTCAAAAAGTTCTATAACAAACCACTGGAAAGTAAAGATAAATCAAACACTATCTTAAACTATTATGCGAAAGTTGGAAAATAAAAAACTTCCAGCTCAGTAATCTAAGATTGATTACATTCTGATAATTTGCATTGGGAAAGGTTAAAATTCAAGACAAGGGAGCTAACAAATGGAGATCTAGAGACAATTATCTCCCCGTCTCCATGTAAAAGAAAATGCAAATGGTTTTGTGGACAATTGATCCATTGTTTTCAAATGTGTTGCAGTGTTTATTGTTTCTTTGGTTATGAAGAAATTGCAATTCCCATTATGAATGGAAAATAAATGCATCACTTATTTTTGTAATACATGGTTGTTTTCAAACAATGTATGTTTGGTGCAAAAGCCAAGACAGATGTTCACTATTCTCATGTTGTCCTTTGAGAATAAATGTTTGATATTTAACTTTAGTGTGACTTCGATTATTCCTTTGTTTGAATTATAATCTTTAATCAACCAACTTTAAAATCTCACAAATCACGTAGTTTCGGTAAACTACGAGAAGTGGAATTCAAAACATAAACGAGTACTCACCTGAGTCGAAGTTTGTGTAGAATTCCACGATGTAGTTTACAGGAACGGAGGGATATGTGCCCGCCCTTCAGTTTCACCCTCCCCATTAAAGGAAATAAGATAATTTATCAAATGTAAATGCAACTAAAACATTTTTGGTTGCTTAAAGATAAGTCAGATCATCTGATATGGTTATATCAGATGACCTGAGCTGTGAAAAATGGCGTGTTTCCGGCGGTGTGCGCATCTCACATATCCCTCCGTTCCTGTAAACTACATCGTGGAATTCTACACAAACTTCGACTCAGGTGAGTACTCGTTTATGTTTTGAATTATAATGCTTAGGATTGGTGTCATATGATTGCTCTAATTCCAAAAAGTAAATGAGAAGATATTTAACTAAATTTGTCCACAACTCTTCGCAGTAACACGAACGAAGAGACAGCTGCAGAAGAAATTGTTACATTTACTTGTGAGCAGCGCAGCACATGGACAGAGGAATAAAGGGTTGCTCCAGGAAACCATGATAAATATAAATCCAACAACTTTTTGATTATTTTACAACTGGTTCAATGATGAAGTGGTTAGATCCTGTTGCGACATTCTCAGTTACTTAACCTCCTCCCCCCCGATAGTCATAGAGAGACCTCAGCTTAAATGGAAAATTTCTAAGTAAATTTTCATTTCATTAATATACTTACCCGAATCACATAAAGCATTTGACTACGTCTGAGATGCTAGGTACTGAAAAAACGCTACCCATCAAAAAACAAACAAAGGGAAGCGACCCCTACCAAAAAAGCTTGAATAGCTATGGTAACAGCCAGGTTCCCTGGGAGTTACCTCCCATATAGCTACTTCCTCTCTGTCACCACGTGACCGCTCATACGGCTTCAGAAAGACTAAAAACCACAAGCGGGGAAGGAGGGAGGGAATTCACTATGTGATTCGGGTAAGTATATTAATGAAATGAAAATTTACTTAGAAATTTTCCATTAAATTACATATTCTTACTCCGAATCACATAAAGCAGATAACATCAACATGGCGGTGGGCAAGAAATAAACTCAAACTCACCATCACGTTCTGGTCAGAACCTGACCAGCTGCTACAAGTGCAGGCAGAGCACGAGAGCCGTCCTGGCGGAGGGCAGAAATGTCCCGAAGATAATAATTCAGGAAAATATCTTCAGAGCGCCAGTACGCAGTAGACAAAACATCATCGAGGCGCATGGAGCGTAGGACTGCGAGCGATGATGCCCATGCCCTCGTTTCATGGGCTCTGGGGGAGTCCAGGGGAAAGGCAGGCAGCGCCCCCCCCCTGTTTGTGCTACTCCAAACATAAGCTTGCCTTATCAGAGAAGTCACCCACCGGGCCAACGTAACCTTTGAGACATCTCTCTCCCGAGTTGTAAGAAGGGAGAGAAACAATAACTTCTGAGACTTGGAACGCAAGGGCTGAGTGCGCTCCAAGTACAAACGGAGGGCCCGAACAGGGCAGTTGGCCAAATCAGGGTCGTCCGGAGCCAACGCGTTGGTCAGTGCCTTGACTCTAACCAACGGAGAGGCCTGCCCCGGAGTCTGATTTTTGGCCAAAAAATCGGGACGGAAATGCAAAGAGACAGAGCCGTCCGACTCGAAAGAAATATCTTCTGGCAGACCCGACAGGGCGTGGACCTCGCTACCCCGCCGGGCCGTCGCCAACAGAAGAAGAAACAGCGTCTTCCGAGTAAGATTATGCAGACTAGCCTCCCGCAGCGGTTCGAACTCCGAAGACCGCAAGAATGCTAAGACCAGAAAAAGGTCCCACTTGGGGGACGGGCACCTGGACCTGGCCTGCTTGAGAGCAGCACCCTTGATTACTGCTGCAATCACACCCCCGACGTTAATAGATCTACCGATCTGCTTAAGCGTCGCAGAGATAGCTGAGCGCCGGACCCTCAAGGAGGAAACAGACGCACCCTGCGAAAAAAGAAAAGAGAGGTGGTTGGCCACCTGCATAGAGCGAGGCGCCACCGAACTCACCCCCTTCTCCAAGCACCAGGAGGCCCAGGACCTCCAGTGTGAGGCGTAAACAGACGCCGTGGACGCCCTGTGCGAGCGGTCCACCAGATCCAGCGTCAAGGATGACGCTCCCGAGCGCCTCAGTGAGTCCCGAACAACCTCCACACGTGAAGCTTCAGAAGACTGGGCTCCTCGTGTGGAATGCCTGTTCGGGGCTGCACGAGTTCCCCTCGCATAAGGGCGAGAGGAATGGGAGGCCCGTGGGCGAGCCGGAGCAGGTCCGGGAACCAGACCTGCGACGGCCACAGAGGGGCGACCAGCAGAAGAAGAGTCGGCCCCTCCAGCTCCGCCTTTCGAATTACTCGGCTGAGTAATGGGAAAGGCGGAAAGGCGTACGCCTCCAGGCCCGTCCAGGGAATGTCCAGAGCGTTTACTCGCCAAGCCTGAGGATCCGGGAATGGCGAGACAAACACCGGAAGCCTCTTCGAGAACCTTGTGGCAAAGAGGTCCACGAGAGGCTTTTGGACCTGAGCCCAAAGGCGCAGCAGTGCCCCGTGAGTGATGGTCCACTCTGACTGAAGCACTCTGCCGGAGCGACTGAGCTCGTCCGCCAGAGTGTTCAGCCTCCCTGGAAGGTACCTGGCTGAGATCGTGATGTGGTGAAGAGCACACCACTTCAGGATCTCGCAGGTCCTGTCCGAGAGAGACGGGGACCGCGAGCCTCCCTGCTTGTTGATATAGGCGGCCACAGTCGTGTTGTCTGTAAACAGACGAACATGCTTGGCCTGCAGGGAGGGCAGAAACTCGACTAGAGCTAGAGCTACTGCTTCCAGCTCTAGCAAGTTGATATGCCACTGGCTCTGTTCCTCCGACCACAGACCTGACACCGTGTGTAGGTCCGTGTGTGCCCCCCATCCCCGCAGAGAAGCATCTGTAAACAGATCCAAGTCTGGGGGAGGTAGGGCGATCGGAACTCCCTTGCTGATCCATTCCGTGTCCAGCCACGGAAGGGTCGCGGACTGGAACCATCCCTGGAGGGGGACGAGGGCGTTCCAGTCCACCTGAGGAGAGTCCACAAACGGCTTCAGCGCTGCCTGAAAAGGCCGTTTGTGGACCCTGCCCAGAGGAACCAACAGAGCCATGGACTCCATCTGCCCCAAGATGGAGGCGAGAGACCGGAGGGGCGCCTGCAGGAGAGGCAAAGTGGAGCGGATCTGAGCCTGGAGTTTGTCCACCCGACGCTGGGAGGGCTGGACAGTCCAGGCAACCGTGTCGAACGACATCCCGAGGTAGGTGAACGTTTGAGACGGGATCAGCTCCGACTTTGATCGGTTGATCGAGAAACCCAACAAGTGAGCCTCTCGAAGAACCGATTGGGTATGCTGCGAGCAGCCTATCTGGGATTGATTCAGAACGAGCCAATCGTCCAGATAGACCCGCAGACGAACCCCCTGCGACCTCGCCAGAGCGCAAAACTGTCTCACCACCATGGTAAAGATCCATGGTGCGAGAGACAGCCCGAAAGGGAGCGCGCGGAACTGGAAGACCTGATCTCCCCACCGGAAACGAAGCCATTTCCGGTCGGCCGGATGCATGAGAATGTGGAAATATGCATCCATCAGGTCTATGGAGGTCGCCCAATCTCCTGGGCGCAGAGAGTCCCTGACCGTGGCCGGCGTCTCCATCTTGAACTTGATCTCTCTCAAAAAAGTGTTGAGGAGAGATAAGTCCAAGACGGGGCGCCACGCCCCTGAAGCTTTGGGGACGGCGAAAAGCCGGCCGTAAAACCCCAGTGAGCTTTGGTCCAGGACCCTCTCGACCGCGCCCTTCTGCACCAGGGAGACAATCTCCGCCTGAAGGACGGATCTTGCTTCCTGCGAGGAGGGGGGTCTGAAGAGCGGCGGATGTCGGGAAAGAGGTGCCTTCTCCTCCCGCCATAAGAGACGGAAGCCCGATCTCACAACTCCCACTATCCATTGGCTGTCTACTGATACCATCCAATGGGAAAGTGCCCGGGAGGGGCCTCCCGCCATCACCAGAGTGGAGGGCGGGAGGGTGGTGAGATCGGGAGCGCTTCATTGGGGGTGAGGCTTGCTACTCGAGCCGCCTCGTCCCCTTCCCGACGCCATCCGTTTCTTGCCGCCTCTAGAGCTCTGCTGTGCAGGTCTCTTCTGAGCAGGTTTGGGATGAGAGGCCGGCTGAGACTTCCCTTGCTGGGAAGGCTTAGCTTGCTTCATGCCCTGTAGAGTCATGTCCAGGAATTGAGAATCCTTGTTGGACTGAATCTCCTGTTGCCGAGCGACAAGCGCCATTTGGCTGAACAAGGAGCCCTCCACAACCGGAGACACTCTGAGAGTGTCTCTGGTAACCTGCTCTGCAAACTGAGAGTTGGCAAGAAACAACTCCCTCCTCGCCAAGACTGCGTGTGCGTACTGTAAAGAGGACAGACGAGTCTGTTCCTCGTTTACCTTAGCCAACGCTGTGAGGAGGGAGGAGACGTCGTCCGCGTTCTGCTCTTCGCTGAGCGTAAACGGGACTAAGTCGTCCGTCAAAGACCTAGAGAGAGCCCGAATCAGCGTGTCGGAAATTGAAGCCAATTCCAACAGCTGACGTCCGACTTCCTCCAGGGAGAGGAGAGTGCTATCTTTCACCGGAATGACTGAGTCGCCCTTGACTGGCTTGGCCAGAAGTGCTGTCAAGTCCGGCGTCACCGGCAAGACGGAACGCGGAAGTGCGTAAGACGCAACGAGGTTCCGGCTATGCCGAGGAAGCGCGAGCTTCCGCTGAGGCAATGGCACGAAAGTAGAAGTCTGTGCCATCGTCGCCAGCCAAGGCTGAGATTGTTCCGGAACTGTGCCGAAAGGCACCAGAAACGGAACAGGGTCCGAAGGCACACCACCTGTCCGCCTAGGCGCCGACGCCCAGACTTGCGACAGATGGTAGGCTATGGCGGGCGACTCCGCGAAGCGGAAGGAAGGATTAGCCTCCTTAGCAGGTAGGAAATCCGACATCGCCGAGGGTACCCCCGAAGTGGGAGCCACCGCCGCAGCCGTGCCCTCCGGGAAATAACGTGAAGTCACCTCAGCTGCTGTGTCCAGAATGACACGCAGCCTTGACGACATTCCCGAAGGAGGCTCTTCACTGGCCACTGATTGCACCTCAGAGTGGTCACAGGAAGTGCCATGACCGTAGTCATCCAGAACGCCGGCGGCAGGATACGCGGGATGACCGGAAACCGGAAACCCGTAATCCTGGAAGTGATCCCGACTTGAACCCTGACTAAAGTGCATAGGGTAAGACGGAAACCCATCCGAAGCCACCGGATGTACGTGGGAGGAAGTCGCGACCCCGTCCGGGGGAAGTGACAGCCTGCCTGGTTGAAGCGCCGGAAGCGCAAAAACCTCACGCCGTTGATCCCTCTCCTGCAGCCAAGCGGACGTGCTAGGATGAGAGACAGCGTGTCCGGCCGAAGCCGGAAGTGCAGACGTCGAAACCGCCGGGGGCGGAAACGACGAATGCGAGAACTGCGGCTGAGAGCCGTAAAGCCCGGAGGCCAGTTCTCGGTCAAACCCGTCACTGCGGCACTGGGTGCGGGCTAGTGAGGGCAGACACCGAAGCTGAGCGACAGATTCACCATACGGAGTACTGTTGCCAGTAGAGAGCAGGGAGTGACCCCGAGCCAATGAACCGTTTCCCGTGAGGGAATGTCCGAACGCCTCACGAGGGCTGCCAGACCGGTCCGACTTACTTGAGACGCCTGTGGTAGAGGCGGAAGCAGCCTGAGCATGCAGACCGGAAGCCGAGGTAACCACCACGGAAGCGAGGGAACGCACCCCCCCCATCTCCGCAGGAAGGAAAGCGCTAGCGGAAGGAGACGCTCGTTGCATTTCAGTCTGAACCATGGAACGTATCTCTGGGAGTAACGAACTCAAAAAGGAGGCAACGATAGCCCCTTGCTCCGGAGCCGCGGAGGGCGGCGGCGGAGTAACGGCAGAAGTACTAGGACGAGAAACAGTACTAGGACCAGGCGGTGAAATGGGCACCGTCAAAATGGTATTGCGTGCTTCATCCGACACGACCACCAAAGGCTTGGTGCTAGAAGATTTAGGTTTCACTTTGCCCTTCAAATCGGATTTACCCTTACGTTTGTCTGGATCAGCCATGCTGACGAACAACGAAAACGTAAACAAGCAAAAAATTTCACAAGGAAAGTTACTGAAAATGAACGTAAACACGAACCGCAAGCAGTAACTAACACGCAGAAACAAACCAAACTTGCAACAAAACAGTGAACAAGCACAGGTTAAACGCCACAGACAGCAAGTCAGCCAAGCTGACAGAAGCAAAATGGCCACACGCACGTGTTACTGACACACAGAGTCCAAGGGACAAAATATCAGCAACAGCAGGCGAAAACGAACAAAAACCACAGAAAAACAGAACGGGCTCACCAAACGAAGCCCTGACAGGAGAACGATGGGTTACGTGGCCGGCAAGTGAACAACTCCACCAAAGGCAGCCACAGAAAGCGCACAAAATTTCCAACACAACCTCTCTGCAAGACGCTGAAGTCAGTATGAGCGGTCACGTGGTGACAGAGAGGAAGTAGCTATATGGGAGGTAACTCCCAGGGAACCTGGCTGTTACCATAGCTATTCAAGCTTTTTTGGTAGGGGTCGCTTCCCTTTGTTTGTTTTTTGATGGGTAGCGTTTTTTCAGTACCTAGCATCTCAGACGTAGTCAAATGCTTTATGTGATTCGGAGTAAGAATATGTAATTTAATCCAAAATTCCAACAAGTAATAAATAAATTGTAATAATTATATCCAGCGGGGAAGTGAGTTTACCCAACCGAAGGGTTGGTAATATATCTGGTTGTGTACATTCTCAACTATGCTATAGGCGAGCAGCCATACATCCACAAAATAAAGTGTCTTTCCCTTTCAGCAGCACATGTACGTGTGCAATGTGCTGGTGTACTCTCACTCCAATTCTTCTTTCAGGGCACATCTTTTCTGGGTGTTTGAAACTGAGAGGAGGCTGTCATCCAATACCAGCGCCTTGGATTCCTGAAGAACGAAAAGATCACAAAAATCACAAATTTGTTTCAGTAAAATCAGTGAAATCTTATTTTGCAACCAAGGGCAAAGAGTGCTGTCTGGCATTGTCAAAGGAAGACATTACACAAATCGAACATGGTTTTCAGATATAGCACTTGATAACCTACACATTGATATTTAAATTTCCTGTGAATTTTTTTAATGATCATATGAAACTTGTTTGTAATCATAGGCAATTGTTTCAATACTTTTTTGATAAATTTAAAGGTTTAAAAGTTAATTCTTATCAGGCGTTTTCGTCTTTACTTATTGTTTTTGTATCTGGCTGAAGTTGGCTTATGCAATGTTTTGTTCAGTTCTAACACTTCTCTGGATGGGATGTTTGCTATTTTTTGTTCTGCCCCGGAGATCTTTAACTGCTTTCTCATTTGTTCAGTTATGGTAATCATCTGCACTTCTTTCCACAGTGACATTATTTTTGTTTTATTTGGATGGAGAGAAAAAAATGTTCTGACAAAATTGTCGTCTTTTTTATTTTATCTCTTTTTACATTCGATGCTATGTTAAAAGTGCATTTGATTTCTTTCTGTCTGTGCTTTTTGTCTTGAAATTGCTAATAACTTCTGCATCTTTTGACCAAATTACTTCATACTAACCTTCACCCTGCTTCGTGGGTCGTGGATGACCCAGAGCCTCACAAAATCGTATTTATATCTCTGAAACTATTTGGAGTTTTTAAAGGCTGACATAGTCCTATTTGATTAGTTTAATTACATCCAGGGCTTTTCCCATTGTTGCGGGGATGTATAAATTAAGCTTCCTGCAAAGTTTTAGGTTTGAAGTCCTCACCAATTACGAGAAATAATTAATTATTTATTGCATTGTTTAGCAACAGTTCTCCAAGACTTGCGCTACTTTTAGACCGTTGACCTCACTTTGTGACGTTTCGTAAACCAAAGATGGCATTTGAGACTGTTCTGTTTACATTTGACACTATCAACACCACTTTGCAATACTGTAATAATTTTTTCTGTGTTTGAAAGCTACAGCCAATCGTTATTATATCCCCTTAGATACAGTTTTATAACATTATTGGCACATGTAAACAATATGAATTAATTAATGAACGCTACGAGTATGGCAGCCTTTAATTGAGATTTCATGTAATCTCCAATCACCATGCGACCTTCCCATTGCCCAACTTTTGAAAGACTATCTTTCTAATCTAAACAAACAAATAAACGATGACGCAATTTGAACTACACAGTCCGGATGATGTTGGTCATGGACGACCCATATGGTAAGGAATTTTAATAATAATAATAATAATACGAGAATTTATAACGCGCACATATCTCATCAACAGGCGACCCAAGGCGCACATACACTCATTCACACACACGGAGACTTAAAGTCATTAACACACACACACGAGAGATAGAAGAAGAGGGAAGACCAGTCAAGAGAGAGTTACAATAGTCAAGACGTGAGAGAATGGTGGAAGTGACCAGTTTGGCGGTAGCATCTGTGGTGAGGTACTTGCGGATAGTGGCGATGCGGCGGAGTTGGAAGTAGCAGGTGCGAGAGACAGAAGAGATGTGTTGTTTCATGGAAAGGGTGTTGTCTAGAGTGACTCCGATATTTTTGACAGCAGAAGACAGAGGGACAGAAGAGTCAGAGAGTTGAAGAGAGTCAGAGGTGGCTTTGGAGAGTTTGGATGTAGTGCCTATTAGAATGGCTTCAGTTTTGTTGCTATTGAGCTGAAGTTTGTTTTGTGTCATCCAATTCTGCACGTCAGTGATATAGTGTCAGAGATAGAGGAAAGAAGAGATTCAGACTGGTCAGGGGAAGAGCTGTTGTAAAGTTGAGAGTCGTCGGCAAAAGAGTGGTGGAGAACGTTGTGTCGGTCAAAGATGTGGTCAAGAGGTTGAGTGTAGAGAGTAAATACAGTAGTACAGGCCCAAGGACTGAGCCCTGAGGGACTCCGCACTCAAGCCTGATGGGGTCAGATTTCAGTTTGTCAATCGAAACAGTCTGGTAGCGGTCGGTGAGATAAGAAGAGAACCAAGAAAGAGCTGTGCTATGGATACCAAAGGTGTGCTGAAGGCGTTGAAGGAGGATGTTGTGGTCGACTGTGTCAAAGGCCGCTGATAGATCAAGTAGGGCGACGGCAGAGATTTCAGCTTGGTCAGTGGCAAGGAGGAGATCATTAGTGATTTTGAGAAGGGTAGTTTCGGTGGAGTGGTGAGGACGATAGGCAGATTGAAGCGGAGAGAGAAGATTGTTGCAAAGAAGGTGAGAGTTGAGTTGTTTCAGGAGTTTCGAGATGAAGGAAAGGTTTGAGACAGGGCGGTAGTTGCTGAGAGTGTTTGGGTCAAGCGATGGTTTCTTCAGTAGAGTAGAGGTTTGACAATAGCAGTCTTAACTCTCTAAGCCCGAACCTACCGATATCGGTATCTTCGCGCAACAACGCTTGAATACGAACCTACCGATATCGGCATCTGTGCTTTCGTAATTTTCCATTCACAGGAATTAGGTCGTGTACGAAACTAAAGACTACCCGGGTGAAGGTCATTCATTTGTGAGTACATCTGCACTATTCCCGTCCAACATAAGGTCTTATTGTCAGTAGGAAATGCGAAAGCACGAGAGTAGTAGCTCCGTTTCTATCAGGTGCGTGAAAACAACATGGCGGCGCCTTCCGCGTCTAGAGATCGCAGTAGACAAAGAAGGACTTATAGCAAGTTCATGATAACTTGTAAACATAATACTATACCATAATTATAGCAACTGTTCAGAGGTGTTTTTGATACAAACAGAGCTAATTTGTGATTTTTTTTATTCTAAGCATGTTTTAGAACCCCTTTGCGCATTAAAAAAAAAATAATGAAAAAAATGAAATTTTACAATTTAAAAAGTAAATAACAGATCACCTTTCCCTTGCACATAGACTTAGTATGTTATCTTATCAGCAATGTCCAAAAGTTTCAAGTCTGTAAGGCCAAAACTTTTTTTTTAATAATTTATTTAGTAACCCTTCAAAGCGGCCAGGGCTGAGTGATTGTGCAAAAGCAAAACCGACCAGGGCTGTGAGAGTTAAAGGAGTTGGGGACAGTGCCTGTTTGCAGAGAAGTGTTGATGATTTTGAGAATAGAAGGAAGGGGGTCAGGAAGACAGTCAGAGTAGAGTTGTGTGGAAAGATGGTCAAGGTCACAGGTTTTCAAGGTCATTTCTTTGAGGACTTTCTCCAGGTCAGTGAGAGTGAGAGGCTGAAAGTGTGTGAAGGGAGTGCCTGTAAATGCAGGAGGAGTTTCAGAGTTTTACGTTGTTTATCCCTATTCAGATGGCGTGGGTCGTGTATGACACATACTTTTTACGTTGAATCCTTAGGAAATTATGGGTCGTACACGACCCACATAATCCGGACTGTGTAGTCCAAAGCATGATCTGGTGAAGGTTAACGTACATTAACTTCAGCTATGCAGTCCGCTGATTGACACTTTTATAGGTATACAACCCACCCACCCCCTTTCCCAGATCATTGGTGACCTAAAAACAGCAGTTATAGCTAGGTTCAGGGCAAACCCTAGACATGAAAGTGCTTTTCATTCACAATTTAGGATGGATAATTTAAATCGGAACACATTTGTTTTACCTTCGGACAGGAAACTTTGTGGAGTGGTCATGAACAAATTTAAATTCATGCACAACTACCAAAAATGCAACCCTAAAATTAAAGAATGCTAATAACTCTACATCTGTTGACCGAATTACTTTATATTTGGAAGACATAAATATCAGCCTATGCATGACCCTTCCACAAAGTGACAATTATATAGATCAAATGGTCTGACGTTTGTGCAATTTCAAAAAAGGTTACCGAATTCGGCGATCGACTCAAGAGAACAAGGTTTGACATTGAGCGGCAGCAATACTTACCTAATCTGAACCCTCCAGACCTTAACCTTTCGGATTATCTGAATTTCCGAGTATACACAAACACCCCTTAGATCATCAGTGACCTGAAGAAAGCAGTTACAACTAGACTCAAGGCATTCCCCAAGCAAGAAAACTGTCGTCTGATTGACAATTTCGGAGGTGTAATTTGGAACACATTTTGGAGAAAAGGTACATGTCGTACCATTTTACCTACAGACTCAAAAATGTGTAGAATGGTCATAGACGAACTAAAGTGCATGCACAACAACTATAAAAATATTTGCCAAATTAAAATGACTGGAAAATGTAACCCCTTTGTTGTGAAGTGACACTTCATCCATGGGAAATGCCCTGATCCTGCCCGTAATTGCTGCAACTAAGTCACTGATTGTCTAATGTTGATTAAGGTATACTATGTTATACGAATTACCCCAAAGGTAACAATTTGGAGGGCAAAAATTGGGCAAGTTTGGCTACCGCTCAATGCCAAACCTCGTACAAATGAGTCAATCCCCGAATTTGGCAACTTGTTTTTTAAATTGCACAAGAGTCAAACCATTTGATTTATAGAATTTTCACTTTGTGGAACTGTCATGCATACGCTGAAATGTATGTCCCTCAAATATGAAGTGATTCGGTCAACAGATGTAGAAGTTATTAACATTTTTGAGGGTTGCATTTTTTGGGGGTCACCCTGTATAAAGATTTTTGCTGAACTTTAATGACCCCCTTCATTGTAAGGTTACACTTGCGCAATGGCGCGCAAAATTCATCAATGACATGAACTCATTCCTCTAAGGCAAATGCCCTGATCCTGCTTAATTGTAACTGCTGCATTCAAGTCATTGATTGTCTAGAGTTGGTTAGAGGTTACTAGGTACTAACAATCTGGAGGGCTTAAAACCGGTTAGTATAGCTCAGGCTCAGTTTTCAACCTGGTAATGTTGAGCCAATCCCCAAAATCAGATTTATTTTCCGAAATCTCACAAAAGTCAGATTCTTTTAGGCTACCATTCTTTTACCTACAAACTGGCAACTTTGTTGAGAGGTCATACATAAGCTGAAGTGAATATACACCAAATATGAACTAATATGTGATCGACAGATGTGGAATTTATTACAATGAGAATTTTTTTTATGGGTTACATTTTTGGGGTTACCCTGTACAAACTTCAGTTTTCTTTTTAAATGTTACGTGAGAGTAAATGTTCTTTCATCAAGTACAGATGAAGTTCAGAAAGTAAAAATACTTAACAAATTGCTTTAAATCCAAGAGAAGGTGTGTGAAGGATTGGGGGGTTTGAATCAATAATATTAAAATTAATAAAAAGCACTGACTCGACCACGTACCATATATATTCTTACTGGTTGATGAGCCTTGAATGTGTGCAGACATGTGAAAGGTTTGTGAAGAGCAACAACTCAACTGAACCCCTGACGCATAGGCTCTTCCTTCCTTTTGTTCAGTGAGACTCTTCCATTTGTGTGGATCAGCAGCATTACCGGCATGCCAGGCAGCTACAAAAGATGGAGAAAAATAAAACATTAACAAGAAACAATGGAGAAAAATAAAACATTAACAAGAAACAATCAGCAGTATTATTTTCAAGGTAACATAAATGTTCTCTGAGCCTGTGCCAAAAATAATTTCTCTTTGTGAAAGCAGCAAGTTACTAATAGCACCATACCTTCATAAAGTAAACCCTTCAGAGTGATAGTACAAATAATTTCATCAGTTTTTATCAATTGGAAGGTCTTGAAAATGTTATAAGAATGCCCAAAAATGGCAAAATCAGACACTTTCACAGAGTATGAGAGTTACTTGCCTTGGGAGTTTGCTTGCACTTGCAAGAGATCTAAAGCGAGTTTCTCTGCACTGATCGTTAGATTTGAATTTAGAAAACAACCAAACTCATCGATTTTATATGGAGATTAATGTGTTCAAGCCTGTAGTTGCTAGTTTAAATGCAGTATGTTTGTATTGTTTCGTCTAGAGATTTACATTTTGTACATTAGAGCGTTCGGAACCTTTCAATCGCTAGCTCATCAACCTGTGAGCTATCGAGGATTCAGGCCCATTGTTGGGTAAGTAATTTTGGTTGTTGGTTAAGTTACCAAAAATGATTCCCCCCTCTGCTTCTTTCTCTCTGTAAATGAGTAGGGCTAGTTATTTTTCGGTAACTTACCCAACAACCAACCCAACAACCAAAATCACTTACTCAACAACGCCCCCCCAAGACATTGACATTTTCAAGACCCTGTTTTCTAAGATATTCTGGTCATAACTTATGTAAGTTTACCCCCATTGTAAGACCTGATTTTTTCAGGGTTTTGAAAATCTTAAAAGGAGGATTTCACTACCTATGACCGCCACCCCCAATCCCCAATGTTCAACGTTAAGCTTTTTGTCCACAGCCGGCCGGCCATTCGTCCGGCCAGACATACCGACTGACAGTGAATCCTAATACTAGTGGATTACTCCTTTTAACTTAAGACATGTTTTATTTTACTCACCTGAGCAATAAGATAATCAATGTGCCCTGAAGGACCTCTATCGCTTTGGTACTGGTAGCTCTCTCACCTATGACGTAAGATAAGACAAACTATGAAACAGCAATATTTTGTCTGATTTATTTTACGTATGGCGAAGGCGAGTCGAATGAGCATTTGCTTTTCTTGTTGAAAAATTCTAAGGACACAGATTTTCCTCTCAAATCAATGCAATAGAGAAAACTAGAAAGACAAAGTGTGTTGAGATCTTCACTTTTATTTTTAAAAAGGATACATATATCACTATGCAATTCTAACGTTTTCAAAAATTGATATCACTGAGGGTGCCCAGGTCATGCTATCTGCATGTAGTAATTCTTTCTTTCTTTCTTTGGTGTTTAACGTCGTTTTCAACCGTTCAAGGTTATATCGCGACGGGGAAAGGGGGGGAGATGGGATAGAGCCACTTGTTAATTGTTTCTTGTTCACAAAAGCACTAATCAAAAAATTGCTCCAGGGGCTTGCAACGTACGTAGTACAATATATGACCTTACTGGGAGAATGCAAGTTTCCAGTACAAAGGACTTAACATTTCTTACATACTGCATGTAGTAATGACCTAACACCACAGGTGTAGCAGTTCTCTAGTCTGGTTGGCCCAGTTATATGACAGTAAGCGTACATGGTAGAGTGATGCCCTGTCAATGTCATGTAGTCTCAAACTTTAACAGAAATCCCAAACATCATTATCATCATTCCCATAACAGTTATAGTCAACAATAATGTCAGCTCTGAATAAGAGTTAAGACAATGAAAAATAAAACGAAAAAAAACAAATGACCTGTATCCATGAACTTATGAAGAGCAGCTAAGATTCTCCCTAGCTGTAAGCTGTAAGCGTTCAAACAAAAGGATGGATTCGTTGTATGTAAAAGCTCGGTGGTCTGAGATCAGATTCTGGCCGTGCACAGGATGCGGATGGTAACATAAATAATTTGTGTAGAGTAAAAACAATCACAACTGGCCATACATTTAAGGCTGGAGTACACTTTGGAAAGTACGTTGGAGTAGCCTCCCTTCCCGGATTTAGAACGCGTTTCGTGTCGTAACAGATTATCCACTTATTAGCCATATCCGTATGCAAAATAATGAAACAAACATTAGGAAATGGCAGACGTTTACAAATATCGACATTCTCTATCGATATATCAGTGCAATAAAAAAAAACAATCGTTAGAACTTGCATTTACGACATGTCGTGCGTGAGAACGTGTCAGTAAACAAGCACTTGTTGCCTGGCTGACGAACCCTACGAGTCAATCTAAAACAGACAAGTAATGGAAAGCAGTCTGCCGATAAACATAACAAACTACTGATGAAAAAGTGTGTTCATCCCTGCTCTGGATAAAAGACATCGGACTGATGACAACGTGGCAGCGTTCACGCGAAAATATTTTTTTCAGATTATCCATTCTACATTTTATTGCACGTACTTGGGGCAGATCTGAATTTCACACTAGAAGATGACAAATCGGTCTTGTGAGTTGAGAACTACATGTTCTTTGCCGACAGAAATCACGATGGGACAAGATGCAGATTGTGTTGAAGAGATGTTTGCAGATCATCGCATCTACATTTTATTGCTCAGATCAATGCACGTAGTTGGGGTAGATCTGAATTTCGCAATGGAAGACACAAATCCGTCTTGTGAGATAAGAACCACATGTTCTTGGGCGGCAGAAATCACTATGGGACAAAATGAGGATTGTGTTGAGGGGGTTAATACTGACTGACTTTAGATGAAGAGTTCCTAGACCTGGTTTTTGTAGAGAGGCATCATGATGATATCCTGGTTTTTACATTTAGTCAAGTTTTGACTAAATGTTTTAACATAGAGGGGGAATCGAAACGAGGGTCGTGGTGTATGTGTGTGTGTGCGTGCGTGTAGAGCGATTCAGACCAGACTACAGGACCGATCTTTATGAAATTTTACATGAGAGTTCCTGGGATTGATATCCCCGAACGTTTTTTCTTTTTTTTGATAAATGTCTTTGATGACGTCATATCCGGCTTTTCGTGAAAGTTGAGGCGGCACTGTCACGCCCTCATTTTTCAACCAAATTGGTTGAAATTTTGGTCAAGTAATCTTCGACGAAGCCCGGACTTCGGTATTGCATTTCAGCGTGGTGGCTTAAAAATTAATTAATGACTTTGGTCATTAAAAATCTGAAAATTGTAAAAAAAAAAAAAAGTTTTATAAAACGATCCAAATTTACGTTTTTCTTATTCTCCATCATTTGCTGATTCCAAAAACATATAAATATGTTATATTCGGATTAAAAACAAGCTCTGAAAATTAAATATATAAAAATTATTATCAAAATTAAATTGTCGAAATCAATTTAAAAACACTTTCATCTTATTCCTTGTCGGTTCCTGATTCCCAAAACATACAGATATGATATGTTTGGATTAAAAACACGCTCAGAAAGTTAAAACAAAGAGAGGTGGTACAACTACTACCCCGCTCTTCTTGTCAATTTCACTGCCTATGCCGTGAGCGGTGGACTGACGATGCTACGAGTATACGGTCTTGCTGCGTTGCATTGCGTTCAGTTTCATTCTGTGAGTTCGACAGCTACTTGACTAAATGTTGTATTTTCGCCTTACGCGACTTGTTTGGGAAGTTTCTTGGTGGCAAGCTTGGGCAGGCAGGACGTTAACGCCGTGGCAGTGCTAGTCACAATAGTGTTAACAAAATTGATAGGTTCAGTACAAAACACTGACAGTGTGCGTGGGTAAACAAATTAATAAAAAAAAATAAAAACACATAATTTATATACATGTAACCCTCCACCACGGAATGAGTCGCATGTCACCTTTGCATGATTTTCATATTTTTACATTTATCTAAAGAGTTTTTTAGTTTATGCTTTATCCAGAGGTGAAAACCGTTTTAGAAAAGAGCGAAAACTGTTTGAGTTATAAGCCTGTGACTAAGGTGACCCTCACACTGTTACCAGACACTCCCCGGACTTATATTTAAGCCTAGCGCAGAACCGCGCGAGGTGACATGTGACTCATTTCGTGGTGGAGGGTCACATATAAGCTACTTCTAAAGAGAACTTACCTACATTTTTAGAGCAAAGGATGATGTTGATTCTTCACTGGCTCAGTATATAAACCCCTGTCTGCAGATCATCTGTCAACTTTGAAACAAATAGCACTGCAGACTGACCGGCACTGCAAAATAAATGTCATTTTCAGCTGCCAAACATATCAAAACATATACAAACATCCCTGTGACAACAAACACAAGTTACACCGCTTTACAATTTATTTCAGTGCCTTGTCACTGTAATAGAATTCAAAAGAAAAACACGCTGTGGATGGCACTTAAACATTTCATTGAAAAATTGTATATATATATATGCTAACAAATGGCTCTCATTCAAATAGCCGGTGATAACCCAAAAGCATTAGGCTAAACAGAGAATACTAGTTACTACATGGCTTACTGTGTCGTACCAGATTTACACTTGTTTTTGTAAATATTGAACAGCGAGCGAAAGCGAGCTGTTCACTATTTGAAAAAGCAACGAGTGTAAATCTGGTACGACACAGCAAGCCATGTAGTATTCTGTTGATCCTACATACTGTACTTGCGTGTATTTGACTGAAAATGTCTTGCAGTCGAGGTAGCTAAATTGAAGATGCTTGTTTTTGAACCTCGATCTCTTCTAAAGCCTCGTGCAATCTATTACGTCAAAGCAAAGGAAGTCACTCATTGAGGGTAATTAGCGAGCACAATTTTTGTTTCTATTATGACGTTTGTCTCGGTGACTTTGGCATCATAAGCAGTGGAAAAACAGGTCCCTGCCAGACTTGCTTGACGTCACATGACCTCATTTACATGATATAAACACGTGTGATTTGAACGATTATTATCTCACGGGTGTCTCTCTCACGTATACAGTAGGATAAATGGAAATACATGTACAGAATAAAGATTCATTACATACTTGCTGTAGATAAATGAAAAGTGATACAATTTACAAATAACACAAGATTGAAATGTGAATACAGACTGACAAATTCATCAAACTCAGCTAGTTTCACTCAGAATCACTGCCTTTGTGGAATTACCTTAACACACTGGTACCAATAGTATTGGGAACATATTTTAACTTTTAAGGCATTATTAACATTATCAATCAATTCAGAGTTTAGTGATAGTGATACTGTTATGTTCTTGTTAAACTTAAAGCAATGAATGACCTGCACAATCATGTATAAGTTATATACTTATAATGATAAAATTGAAAAGTACCTGAAGAAAAATCAGACAGCTGTGCTGTTTTGATGAATGATGAAGCAGCTCTGGTTCATCTGGAGGTGACATCATCATCACAGCAGGATCAAAAGTCCAGGACAACTGTACATAATATAAATAAAAAACCATCTGAATTGTGCTGACCATGATGTATACATGTATCACTATCAATGATTCATTTACATCAATAGAAAAAACAAACATTTTAAAGTAACTTAAAACAACTGAGTCAAATTAGCAGGAAAACATAAAATACTCACACAGATAATCAAACTTTATTTCCTCGATTATAATGATCCTGTGAATTATGAGTCAGTCACACACACAAATACTTGTACAGAGTGCAACACATACATCACAATTAATTCACATTCACACGCATAAAGTGACAAGTGTGTGGAACTTTACTAGTTGTACATGCCTTGTGACACTGACACTGGTGTGGTCATCGGCAAGGGCCACTGCCAACAGCACACCGTATTCAGTTGCCTTTAGAAGCTATGCATACTTACGTTGTGAAATATGATGAATACTTACCATTCTGGTCACTGACAATTCCAAGCAAAATGTTCCCATGGTGATACTGGTAGTCATTTGCGAACATCCGCAGTTTGCATGCAGCTGGCGTCCAAAAGACAACAACAGTTCAGCCAGTACTTTGCCGGGATCTGTGTTGGCCGCTTTTCGTCGGAGGTGAACACGAAGAACTTGCTCATTTCAACACACTCATTGAAAACAAACAGTGGGCTTTCTACTGCCAGCAATGACTTCAGCTCCTCAGTTTCAGTCGAGAAATTAATATATATATATGTCATCGATGTCGCACGTTTACTTTCACAAAATAATGAGCTTACCAAAGGGAAGTCACTCACGTCGTTGGACTGGCTATTTACACAAGCAGTTGTGCAACATAGACCGTGTTCGTCGAAGCCAGGCTATCTACACAAGTGTGAAGTGAGCAATCAGCGTTCGAGCTCAGCCGATATTCGTGATTTCATTGCGTCATTTTCTTAATTATTTGTGTTGTTCAACTTGAAGCTGAATAAAAAGTGCCGTGTGTGTGTGTGTGTGTGCCAGTGTGCCGGCCACGGTGTGTGTCAGTGTCAGGGACGTCAGCCAGGCTTCTGCTAAAATAAACTGTCCAGACGGAATGCCTTTCCCGCCAAGTTAAAGAGACGGTACAATCATCTGGAGAGACTAAGAAACGCGGCATGTTAAGACTGATTTTCATAATATATTTAAGCAGATTTGTGCTGACTGACACTGATTTTATCCCACAATTCATCAGTGTTAATTGAATGATCAGTCAATAAATGCACTTCGAAAACGGAGAGTACGTGTTACGTCACTTGGCCGCAAGTGTCAGCATTTTTGTAGGGAGAGGGAGCCAGAGTGTGTGTGCGTGCACTGTGAAACTCAGTCACTTGTAGGTTTTTTGTTCATTTTATAGTATTGTTTACTTTCCAGGCTAAATTTGCAAACAGACTGCACAAATTCAAAAACCTCTCCCCACTTGTGTTAATAGGCTGGATAATGTATGTACCCACATTAATTTATGCTTGAGGACAAAGAAAGCCACTCTCCCTACTTGTGTAAATAGCTTAGCCTTGTTGAAAACAATATATACACAATTACTTCTGTATGTATACCCTTTGTCACAGGGACTAAAGCCGAAAATGGTATAGATTTTGCATAAATGATAATGCAAATGCAGCAAATAGACCGATGTTTACACAAATAATCAACAGTTTCACACTCTGCAAGACAAAAACTGTAATTGTTTGGGTTTTTTAAACTGGAGGATCGAAAAATCACTGAGGCTTCGCTGTCAACCCGGCCGAACGTGCCCGGCTATCGATCAGTCAAAAGTATCTGTGTCTTCGGTTAATAACTGATTCGAATGCACTCTCATAGTGAAAGTCATTCAAAGGAAAACACAGCGTCATTTCACTTTTACGATATCAGACTAAAGTACTTTTAGTCTAAATTAGATTTTTTGGGGGGTGATCTCGCATCAAGACTTAGTAGATCTATGGGACATTTGTCAGGCGCATAAAACACATCCACAAAATAACTTGAACTGTGTTTGTTTGTATTCATGTTTTTTTGTTTAACTTTTTAACTTTCCAGCAACGAAAACTCAAACATAACTTATTCTATAACAATACACTTCACTAGTCTCTCAGTCATTTATCGCACAACACAGTCCGCCACGACTCAGTACAAAAAAAACAACAGTTTTCTGGTTATACTTTTTAATTTACCAGTTCCTTTAGGAGTTCAAGTACTGAACCAATCGCTTGTCTTGTTACGTTCTTGATCAGATCGATTGGCATAGCAACCAGTATCGAGAAGCGCAGTAGCGATACTCTTGAAATTCGAGTCCGACCAATGAAATTACAGAGTATCGATACTCAAAGTCTCGATACTCGCAGTATCGAGGGAAGACCAATGAAATGAACGAGTCTCGATACTCGGAGTATCGAGACTTTGAGTATCGAGACTTTGAGCTCAGTCTCGATACTGTGGGCTTTGGCGCACCAGGGTGCTGTTCACACTCGAGATCAGAATTTAACCAATCGTTTTGTAGACCCTCGATACTGAACTAGGGCGGCATAGCAACCATACTCGATACCACGGATTGGTTCATTTCCATACTCGATACTCGCAGTATCGAGGGAAGACCAATGAAATGAACGAGTCTCGATACTCGGAGTATCGAGACTTTAAGTCTCGATACTCCCAGTATCGAGACTCAGTCTCGATACTGTGGGCCTTTTGGCGTTCCATACAGAGCAAAATGCTGCCCAGGGACTTCTAGTGGTGATTGGGAAAAAAAAAGAGTACTTGCCTGTGTCAAGTATGTGTCCTTATCCACGCTTGTTGTAAGAGGCAACTTTTCCCAGCTCCTTGTGTTCATGACTGCTTTCTCTTAAAATTAATTACTTTATGACAGTCAGAATACAATGGAACAAGGCTACATAAACCCTGACAGCCTACGACAACGGCCCGACTAAGGCTCAACACCGCGCCAATAAATTCAGCATTGGGCCAATGTTGGGCCATGATTGCTCCGTTTTCGTAGGCTATCAGGGTCAAAGATACATATTGGTAAACTAGTAAAATACATGTTCAGCATCATCAGCAATACCACAAAAGGATTAAAACAAGAAATTCCTCCGATAGGAACTACACCCCCGTCAAAGGGAAATAACCTTCTCAGTTGGTGGCAGTGAGAATGGTTATTTCCCTTTGACCAACGGGGGTGTCCGTCTAACCGTGTGTTTGACTGGTCCCAATTTTTGTAAGGACCGTCTCAGGAATGTATAGAACCTGTTCACCAAGTTTGGTGACGATCGGTCCGTTCATTCTTGAGATCTACTTGCGAACACAAACACATCGAGTGAAACCTATACACACCCCTATACCGGGGGTGTAAAAATCCTATTAGCTGAATGTCAGCGGCACAATGCAACCAGAACCAGCGTTTATGTGGAGTGATCGGGTGCTGGTCACTACCGCGAGCGTCACTACCGCGAGTACCACTACTGCGTCTCACACTAAAGTTGTGTTTCCGTACCCGCGACAGCGTTTTTCCAGCGGTGCGACGAAAATCAAGCACATAGAAAATGACCAGGAGTGTTTCCACACGCGCGACGCGTTAGCGGCGCGACAAGCGGCAAGCGACGAGATTTTTTTGAAAGGGTCCTGGAGCGATTTTTTCGCGTTGTCGCGCGGCAACGCGGGAGTTTACAGATTTTACCGCATGTTTAAAACGCAAGTACGGAAACACGTCACGCGTTTGCGCGCGTTTTCTTTTGTCGCTGCCGCTGTCGCGGGTACGGAAACAGAACTTACCGCGAGTACGACACTACCGCGAGTACGACACTACCGCGAGTATAACACTACCGCGTGTCACACTACCGCGAGTATAACATTACCGCGTGTCATTTTATGACTTCCATGGCTGAAGGCAAAGGTTGAAATGTTTCCTTGAAATATAAAACAAAAAGGCCTGGTCTGTTCTCTGAACACTAATTCAATGTTTGTCATGCTAACCAAGAACTCAAAACGATCAGAACACACTATCAGAATACATATAGAATGGGTTGCTTCCAATCAAAGCCGTTAGAACACAAACTCACAAGAAGTAAGTTTGCATGCGTTCTCTCTACGGTTATGGTACTCGCGGTTGTGGTACGCGCGGTAGTGTTTAGAAAGGTACGGAGAAGTTTACATCATCCTATGTGGGGACATGAACGCAAGAACTGGGTCCTTGCAAGCTATTGCTGACTCAGAAAATCAGTTAGACGACCCGTGCAACCATCAAGTTCTGTATAGTCCTTCTCGATTGTCAGAGGATCGGACAATTAACACGTTTGGCTGGGAACTCTTGTCGTTATGTTCTAGTTTTGGTCTGTGTCTGCTAAATGGTTTTTGCACGCCCTCTTCGTCTAAGCATTTTACATACATATCCAGACATGGAAATAGTGTAAACGACTACTTTATCATCTCAGAAGAGTTATCATCCCTCTGCCTGGGCTTGACCGTCGAAGAGAGAATTGAATCCCCACATATGCCGCTATGCTTAACACTTACAGGCCCCACTAACAAGAACACCGGGCAAACAGAAAACGAAACAAAGAAAGGGGTACGAGTTAAGATGTCATGGGATACACATAAAGAACATGAGGTAAGAGAGCTTATTGACTCGGAATCATTCGCTGGTAAACTCGAAGAGGCGGGGCAGATGATAAGTGGGGATATTGATGGATCAGTAAAGTTGTTCAACCGTGCCCTTAAGGAGGTAACTAAGCCAATGGAAATTACTGTTAAGAATGGTTCTGTTTCGGTCGGTGAGAAAAACAAATGGTTTGACTTTGAATGTCAACAGCAAAAAAGGTTGACACGAAAATCTCTTCGAAGGTACAAGAAAAACAAGACAGCTCTTGACATGGAGAAGAGAACAGATAAAATCAGTTTTAAAGAATGTGAAAAAGAAGCAGAGCGGTGTAAAACGGTATATTTAGATGAAAGGAAGAAGTACAACCAGCTGCTGAAAAATAAAAAGATTACATTTAAACAGAACAAAGTGTCACTTTTACTTGCCAGCATTCATGACCCTCAAAGCTTTTGGAGGGAAATTAGAAAATTCAAGAGAAAGGGAAGAAGCTCGCCTAGCATTAGTAAAGATGACTGGTTTAACCATTTTAACGGCGTGTTTAATAATTTAGCTGCTGGAGCGACTCCAGTTCAGCAAACCGAGTTATCCGCGGAAGAGGTCCCGGACCTCGACATGGACGAGCTAAATAAAGATATATCTGAAGGAGAGGTAAGAGAAGCCATTAGAGGGCTGAAAAAAGGCAAAGCAACAGGTATAGATGAAATCCCAAACGAGTTGCTTCGCATCGCAGGTGATGATGTTACTACTTACCTGGTAGAGCTTTTTAACAAACTGTTCCACACAGGAACATACCCAGCTGAGTGGGCCAAAGCCATTATCCACCCAATCTTCAAAAAAGGCAACGATGAGAACCCTGACAATTACAGGGGCGTGTCGCTGCTAAGCTGTGTCAGTAAACTGTATACTGCCATCATTAACAATAGATTGACTAAGTGGGCTGAAATGAACAATGTCATGTCTGAGTCCCAAGCTGGGTTCAGAAAAGGGTATACGACAGTGGACCATATTTTCACGTTATATGCAGCTGTAAGCAAGCAACTTAAACAACACAAGAAACTGTATGTGGCCTTTGTGGACTTCCAAAAGGCGTTCGACACCGTCAAAAGAGATGTACTATGGAATGTACTGCTCAAGATCGGCATTGGGGGCAAAATGCTTCAAACACTCAGAGCAATGTACTCAAACGTATTATCTTGTGTTCGGTGTAACTCTGACTACACGGCCTTTTTTGAGTGTATGCAAGGTCTCAAACAAGGATGCTTGGCAAGCCCAATCCTGTTCTCTTTTTTGATTAACGAACTTGCGTCTGAAATGATTCTAAAAGGGAGGCATGGAATTCAACTTCTTCCGGGTGAAATTGAACTATTTATCATGATGTTTGCTGACGACATAGCATTGCTTTCAGTGACACCGGTGGGACTACAAAACCAGTTAAATATATTGCATGAAGTTGCCAACAGATTAGGTTTAAAGGTAAACAAAGAAAAAACAAAAGTGTTGGTATTTCGCAACGGTGGATACTTGGGGAAAAACGAAGCCTGGACATTTGGTCACGACAACATGTACGTTACCAACTCGTATAAATATCTCGGCTTAACCTTGACCACCAAAGTTTCCATCCAACGATGCTTTGAAGACTCTATTGTACGAGCTAAGCGTGATGTTATCGACATTTTTAGAGTTTTGTGGAATATTGGATGTTATGATCTAAACCTTTTTTTCACACTCTTTGATACACAGATTACCCCCATATTGCTATACGGTTCAGAAATGTGGGGTTGTTTTGATTGCTCTAATATTGAAAAGGTACACATGTTCGCATGCAAACGGATAATAGGTGTTTCCCCCCAAAGTCCCAACTGCATGGTATACGGAGAACTCGGTAGATTTCCCCTATCAGTCCTCGCTGCTACCAGATGCGTTAAATATTGGTTGCGGCTAAATCGCCTCCCCAACACAAGATATGTAAAAATGGCCCATGTGATGATGAGGAACATGGCAGACAGAGGAATAGACAATTGGTCCGCTAGGGTCAGAAACCTCCTATGTGAAAATGGGTTTGGACATGTGTGGACGTACGGCTATGTCGGCAACGAAAAACACTTTATCAAGGCTTTTCAACAACGCCTAAAAGACTGCTTTACCCAGAACTGGCATAGTAAGCTAGAAGACAGTGAGAGGTATGACACATACAAATTGTTTAAACCTGACTTTGGAAGAGAAAAGTACCTTGACCAAATAGACAATCCATATATTCAAAAAGTGTTCACAAAACTCAGACTTGGGGTTTCACCCTTGATGTGCAACAAACAGAGATATTCTGCAAACGGTTCCCATGTTTGCCCACTTTGCAGATACCCCCACGAAAACGAGCACCACTTTCTTTTTAAGTGTCCAGTATACTCTGATATAAGAGAAACTTACCTGGGAAATGTCTTTGAAATCGGTCAACTAGAAAACTCGTCAATGCAGATACTACTAACACAAAACAAAAGTAGGTTGTGGGCACTCTCCCGGTATACATTTTATGCATTCAGGCATCGACAGCAACTGCTAGGGTAAAATGAATGTGTGTAAATGATTTTCGATCGCTATGTTCCAACCCTTAGCACTGTATTATGCACTTGTTCTTACTTGTTTGTGAGAGAGTATACATTGAATGGAAACTCTACTCCCCCCTTGTACAAACACAACAGTGTGGTTTACAATAAAATTTCTGAGTTCTGAGTTCTGAGTTCTCTCTCTCATACACAAGCACACACACACACACACACACACACACACACACACACACACACACACACACACACACACACACACATACTGATGTCATCTGACTTACTTGGTATCACAAAAGGTGCTGCCTTGCCGGTTTTTGCTGAAAAATAACTCCGAGACAATTAGATTCAATGAATACAATGATACAAGTAACCGGCAAGTCATAAATCCAAGAAGGTGTGGGGACCGACACAAAATAGGCTGGTTGTGGGGTCCGTCACAGAGAAATTAGGTCGAAAGTGGGGTCCGACACAGAAAGTGGGGACCGACACAATGAATTATGGGAACCGTCACGCCTACGTCACAAAAGTGTGGGGGGACCGAACACAGCCAATTTCACTGACTACTTTTGTTGTTTTTATTATTACGGCTGTTTGGATGGCCCTACAATCTTGAAACTTAGGCTGTCTGCTACAGACATGTTGAACTTTTTGCTGGACCAACGACAGTTCCAAGCAGGCATTTTTTGGTAGGATATTTCTTGCCGATGCTACGAATTATGCAGTTTTGCAGTAAAGTGGAAGGCATTCTACCTAATAACGGCTAAAATATCAAAAACCTTCAATCCAACAGCACCTAGGCATGTAGTGTAAACACTCACAGATCTAACAAGACCATTCTCAGAGAGCAACATTGCGTAATACTACCATAAATGGATGTTTTGTCCGCGAATTTTGGCGTGTGGGAACCGAGTGGGAACCGAACACAAAGGGTCAGGGCACCGAACACAAAGCGTAGGGGAACCGTCACAGTGTCACCGGTGTGTTATAGAAACAAAAATTGCGCTCGCTAATTACCCTCGATGAATCTTTAGAACTAACACGTCACGCCACACTTTCAGAGTGACGTTTCTTTGCTTTGACGTAATAGATTGCACGAGGCTTTAGAAGAGATCGAGGTTCCAAAACAAGCGTCTTCAATTTAGCTGCCTCGACAGCAGGACATTTTCAGTAAAATACACGCAAGTACAGTATGTAGGATAAACAGAATACTACATGGCTTGCTGTGTCGTACCAGATTTACACTCGTTGCTTTTTCAAATAGTGAACAGCTCGCTTTCGCTCGTAGTACAATATTTTAAAAAAACAACTCCTGTAAATCTGGTACGACACAGCAAGCCATGTAGTATTCTCTATTTTCACAATGACCGTAGTCCGCCGCTAGTGCAAAAGGCAGTGAAAGTAACGAGCCTGTTTAGCGCGGTACCGGTTGCACGCTTTACTTTACCTCTCTTCGTTTTAACTTTCTGAGCGTGTTTTTAATCCAAACATATCATATCTATATGTTTTTGGAATCAGGAACCGACAAGGAATAAGATAAAATTGTTTTTAAAACGATTTTGGAAATTTAATTTTATCATAATTTTTATATTTTTAATTTTCAGAGCTTGTTTTTAATCCGAATATAACATATTTATATGGTTTTGGAATCAGAACATGATGAAGAATAAAATATAAGTAATTTTGGATCGTTTTATAAAATTAAAATTCAATTACATGTAGCCGTGTGGAGATTTCACGGCCACTGTCTTTGCTTTTCTCTGCCAATCCCTGTCCCGTTTATTCCCCGTGAGGCGACCATGTGTGTATCACTTGTACTTGTGCTTAGGATGCATGTGTCGTGGTTGGTTGAATGTTTACATGCTGATTGGTTAATTCGTATTGTGCGCGCGCATTCGTCCCCCGATAGCGTGAGGCGGTCAGTCTGACCCGTGACGCGAAGGTGACAAGACCCTGGGCGGTCTCTGTGTGTGTTAAGTGATTTGAGACCGGCGATTTGTTGAACGGCCCCGCCATAACTTCGTTTGTTTAATTCTGCATTGAAGAGTGAACTACACTGCCTTCTGGTGTATTTTAATAAAGACATGTTAGATCAACCTCTGTCTCGGCGTCTCATGTGAATACTTCCTGGCCTATCCCCCCTTCCACTCCACCTTATCACATACAATTTTCAGATTTTTAATGACCAAAGTCATTAATTAATGTTTAAGCCACCAAGCTGAAATGCAATCCCCAAAGTCCGGCCTTCGTCGAAGATTGCTTGGCCAAAATTTCAATCAATTTTATTGAAAAATGAAGGTGTGACAGTGCCGCCTCAACTTTTACAAAAGCCGGATATGACGTCATAAAAGACATTTATCAAAAAAATGAAAAAAATGTCTGGGGATATCATACCCAGGAACTCTCATGTAAAATGTCATAAAGATCTGTCCAGTAGTTTACTCTGAATCGCTCTACACACACACACACACACACACACACACACACACACACACACACACACACATACACCACGACCCTCGTCTCGATTCCCCCTCTATGTTAAAACATTTAGTCAAAACTTCACGAAATGTAAAAACGTTTCCGGAACCCCCATTCCTCCTATATATATCCTTCATTTCTCCCTACTGTGTGTGTGTGTGTGTGTGTGTGTGTGTGTGTGTGTGTGTGTGTGTGTGTGTGTGTGTGTGTGTGTGTGTGTGTGTGTGTGTGTGTGCGTGCATGCGTGCGTGCGTGCGTGCGTGTTATCCAGAAAGGGTAAATACAGCGAATTAAATTGTTTTTAGTGCTCTAGTACCGGTAGTTAGTCAGAACGAGAGGTTTTCCATATTAGGCGCCGGTCCATATTAATCGACCTTCCCCTACACTCAAAAAGGTTCATGCGTGTGTGTATGCATACATGAGTGTGTGGGGGGGGGTGGGTGTGTGTGGGGGGAGGGGTGTGTGTGTGGGGGGAGGGGTGTGTGTATGTTTGGGTGTGTGTGTGTGTAGGCATGTGTGTGTGTGTGTGTGTGTGTGTGTAGGTATGTGTGTTTGTGTGTGTGTGTGCGTTTGTGTGTGTGTGAGTGTTTAGGTATGTGTGTTTGTGTGTTTATATGTATGTGTGTTTGTGTGTGTGTGTGTGTGTGTGTGTGTGTGTGTGTGTGTGTGTGTGTGTGTGTGTGTGTGTGTGTGTGTGTGTGCAGGTATGTATGTTATTAAAACGAGATTTTTTTTTAAATATGGCAGTCAACAATGCCAAGAAATTATTTTCTTAGCTAAGTGAGTTATCATAGTATCAAGGGAAAATTTGATAGTGGTTTCGGTACGAGTACAGTACCCATGCACTATGTTGGATTCGTATTATTTCCGAGCAGTCTCTTAATCATTGTTGAAATGGTATTGTCAGTGGAAGAGCCGACCAACCTAATTTGCATAGGTAAAATCACTGTTCAGTTTTAGAGACTGACGTTTGTTTTGTGCAGAAAGTGGAATGCCGTCGTCCCTTTTGTGAGAGTGCAGTGGTCAAAAGGTTGACTTTGCGAGGCTGAACGGGCAGAGAGCGATGGGATGACTGATGCCTGGGAGCCACCCAATGTATGGCAATCCGAATGGTGCAAAAGTCCCTTTTAGCTCTTGATGTCTAAATAACACATTATTTAGCTAAATAACGCGTTATTTAGCTAAACAATGCTTTATTTAGCTATATCATGCATTATTTAGCTAAATAATGCATTGTTTAAATTAAACAATGCATTATTTACAGATACAGAAAAAAGAGAGCCCAGAGCACTAAATAATGCATTGTTTAGCATAAATAAGAGATTGTGTTTGTAAATAACTCATTATTTATAAATAATTACGCGTTTTCTCTAAACAATATATTATATGTAAATAAAGTGTTATTTAAATAAATAAAATATTATTTAGATAAATAAAATATTATTTATCTAAATAAAAAAGTATTTAGATAAATAAAATATTATATGTAAATAAAATATTATTTATCTAAATAAAATATTATTTATCTAAATAAAATATTATTTAGATAAATAATTTATTATTTAGATAAATAATTTATTATTTAGATAAATAATTTATTATTTACTGTTTTTGCCTTGAAATAGTATTATTACACTAAATAATGCTTTATATAGCTATATAATAGGTTTCCGCTATATAATTCATGATTTGGTAAATAATACATTATATACCGTAAATAAAATATTATATACCGTAAACAATTCATTGTTTAGCGCATCGCGAAGCCGTTTTTTCTCTTGTTGTTTTTTTTCCACGTGTTTCCGTGGATCCACGAGAGCTCTGTTGATTCTCAAACTGACCAATCAGACAACTAGCATCTGTACACTAATTAAAGTCCCATTGTTGAGTGTGACGAAAACTCGTGGTGACGATTTTAAAACATGTTGGGTCACGCATGGTCCAATCTTACATGGTCCAATCTTACATGGTCCAACCTTACATGGTCCAACCTTACATGGTCCAACCTTACATGGTCCAATCTTACATGGTCCCATCTTACATGGTCCAACCTTACATGGTTCAACCTTACATGGTCCAATCTTACATGGTCCAATCTTGCATGGTCCAATCTTACATGGTCCAACCTTGCATGGTCCAACCTTACATGGTCCAACCTTACATGGTTCAACCTTACATGGTCCAACCTTACATGGTCCAATCTTGCATGGTCCAATCTTGCATGGTCCAACTTTACATTGTCCAATCTTACATGGTCCAACCTTACATGGTCCAACCTTACATGGTCCAATCTTACATGGTCCAATCTTACATGGTCCAACCTTACATGGTTCAACCTTACATGGTTCAACCTTACATGGTTCAACCTTACATGGTCCAATCTTACATGGTCCAATCTTGCATGGTCCAACCTTGCATGGTCCAACCTTGCATGGTCCAATCTTACATGGTCCAACCTTACATGGTCCAACCTTACATGGTCCAACCTTACATGGTCCAACCTTGCATGGTCCAATCTTGCATGGTCCAATCTTGCATGGTCCAATCTTACATGGTCCAACCTTGCATGGTCCAATCTTACATGGTCCAATCTTACATGGTCCAACCTTACATGGTCCAACCTTACATGGTCCAATCTTACATGGTCCAACCTTACATGGTCCAACCTTGCATGGTCCAATCTTACATGGTCCAATCTTACATGGTCCAACCTTACATGGTCCAACCTTACATGGTCCAACCTTACATGGTCCAACCTTACATGGTCCAATCTTACATGGTCCAACCTTACATGGTCCAATCTTACATGGTCCAATCTTGCATGGTCCAATCTTGCATGGTCCAATCTTGCATGGTCCAATCTTGCATGGTCCAACCTTACATGGTCCAACCTTACATGGTCCAATCTTACATGGTCCAACCTTGCATGGTCCAACCTTACATGGTCCAACCTTACATGGTCCAACCTTACATGGTCCAATCTTACATGGTCCAACCTTGCATGGTCCAATCTTACATGGTCCAACCTTACATGGTCCAATCGTGCATGGTCCAACCTTACATGGTCCAATCTTACATGGTCCAACCTTACATGGTCCAATCTTACATGGTCCATATATATTATTGGACCATGTAAGATTGGACCATGCAAGGTTGGACCATGTAAGGTTGGACCATGTAAGATTGGACCATGTAAGGTTGGACCATGTAAGGTTGGACCATGTAAGATTGGACCATGTAAGATTGGACCATGCAAGGTTGGACCATGTAAGATTGGACCATGCAAGATTGGACCATGCAAGATTGGACCATGTAAGATTGGACCATGTAAGGTTGGACCATGTAAGATTGGACCATGTAAGGTTGGACCATGTAAGGTTGGACCATGTAAGGTTGGACCATGTAAGATTGGACCATGCAAGGTTGGACCATGTAAGGTTGGACCATGTAAGATTGGACCATGTAAGGTTGGACCATGTAAGGTTGGACCATGTAAGGTTGGACCATGTAAGATTGGACCATGTAAGATTGGACCATGCAAGGTTGGACCATGCAAGGTTGGACCATGTAAGATTGGACCATGCAAGATTGGACCATGTAAGATTGGACCATGTAAGGTTGGACCATGTAAGGTTGGACCATGTAAGATTGGACCATGTAAGGTTGGACCATGTAAGGTTGGACCATGTAAGGTTGGACCATGTAAGGTTGGACCATGTAAGATTGGACCATGCAAGGTTGGACCATGTAAGGTTGGACCATGTAAGATTGGACCATGTTGGTTGGTTGGTTTTTGGGGTTTAATGTCTCTTCAGCAGATGCTAGCTGCTATTCGAGACCGATGCAGTTATTTTCTTTTCCCTAGATTGGACCATGTAAGGTTGGACCATGTAAGGTTGGACCATGTAAGGTTGGACCATGTAAGATTGGACCATGTAAGATTGGACCATGCAAGGTTGGACCATGCAAGGTTGGACCATGTAAGATTGGACCATGCAAGATTGGACCATGTAAGGTTGGACCATGTAAGGTTGGACCATGTAAGATTGGACCATGTAAGATTGGACCATGCAAGGTTGGACCATGCAAGATTGGTCCATGCAAGATTGGACCATGTAAGATTGGACCATGTAAGGTTGGACCATGTAAGGTTGGACCATGTAAGATTGGACCATGTAAGGTTGGACCATGTAAGGTTGGACCATGTAAGATTGGACCATGCAAGGTTGGACCATGCAAGGTTGGACCATGTAAGATTGGACCATGCAAGATTGGACCATGCAAGATTGGACCATGTAAGATTGGACCATGTAAGGTTGAACCATGTAAGGTTGGACCATGTAAGATTGGACCATGTAAGATTGGACCATGTAAGGTTGGACCATGTAAGGTTGGACCATGTAAGATTGGACCATGTAAGGTTGGACCATGCAAGATTGGACCATGCAAGATTGGACCATGTAAGATTGGACCATGTAAGGTTGGACCATGTAAGGTTGGACCATGTAAGATTGGACCATGTAAGGTTGGACCATGTAAGGTTGGACCATGTAAGGTTGGACCATGTAAGATTGGACCATGCAAGATTGGACCATGTAAGATTGGACCATGTAAGGTTGAACCATGTAAGGTTGGACCATGTAAGATTGGACCATGTAAGATTGGACCATGTAAGGTTGGACCATGTAAGGTTGGACCATGTAAGATTGGACCATGTAAGGTTGGACCATGTAAGGTTGGACCATGTAAGGTTGGACCATGTAAGATTGGACCATGTAAGATTGGACCATGCGTGACCCAACATGTTTTAAAATCGTCACCACGAGTTTTCGTCACACTCAACAATGGGACTTTAATTAGTGTACAGATGCTAGTTGTCTGATTGGTCAGTTTGAGAATCAACAGAGCTCTCGTGGATCCACGGAAACACGTGGAAAAAAACAACAAGAGAAAAAACGGCTTCGCGATGCGCTAAACAATGAATTGTTTACGGTATATAATATTTTATTTACGGTATATAATGTATTATTTACCAAATCATGAATTATATAGCGGAAACCTATTATATAGCTATATAAAGCATTATTTAGTGTAATAATACTATTTCAAGGCAAAAACAGTAAATAATAAATTATTTATCTAAATAATAAATCATTTATCTAAATAATAAATTATTTATCTAAATAATAAATTATTTATCTAAATAAAATAATATTTTATTTAGATAAATAATATTTTATTTACATATAATATTTTATTTATCTAAATAATATTTTATTTAGATAAATAATATTTTATTTATCTAAATAATATTTTATTTATTTAAATAACACTTTATTTACATATAATATATTGTTTAGAGAAAACGCGTAATTATTTATAAATAATGAGTTATTTACAAACACAATCTCTTATTTATGCTAAACAATGCATTATTTAGTGCTCTGGGCTCTCTTTTTTCTGTATCTGTAAATAATGCATTGTTTAATTTAAACAATGCATTATTTAGCTAAATAATGCATGATATAGCTAAATAAAGCATTGTTTAGCTAAATAACGCGTTATTTAGCTAAATAATGTGTTATTTAGACATCAAGAGCTAAAAGGGACTTTTGCACCATTCGGATTGCCATACCAATGCAGGGTGCTTTCTCTTCATAGTGGGCCTTTTTTATGAAATAATTTCTACATTGTCACTCGTGGCAATCTGCAAAATCAATTCATCAATAAGCAAAGCAAGCAATCATAGTATGTTGAAATTTGGTACGGCATTGTCAGAACACAGACATTACACGTGCAGCAAGTAAGTGCGTGAAAACTAGGCCTTGCGTGCAGATAGGAGTGATACACAGGCAGCAGTGGAATATCGCAGCACTTTTATTAACTATTTCACAGGTGCAAATACTGCACACAATTGATCAGAGTCATGTTGTTGAACAATCGAACGACTTCTCAATTAAGCTCACGCGCGAGCGCGCACAAACGTCCGTAATAACGTGCGCGCACACTGACACGCCCGCATAAACGCTCAGCACATTTGTCCAATAAACACGTTTAACAGCCGCATTTCGATTTTATCATTGCAGGTGTGTCAAAATTGCATCACAGCAAATGACGGTTATGTCCCTTGGACTTAAATCGCCAGAACACCACTCAAATGGTCTTCTTAGTCTGTCCATCATTGGTCGAAGACGACTACGCGAAGTATGCTTCGAGAAGCTGGCCGCACTGAGCTTTAGCACTGAGTTTTCGGTCAAAAGACTTAATGAAGTCGTCGCGAAGTCGACTTCGGGCTCAATTAAAGGCACAGTAAGCCTCCCGTAAACCATCACAGATACTGTCAGGCTTTTACACACAGTACAAACACCCTTCCATTTGAACGCTCACCAAACGGGAACATCCTTGGTGCCCTCCGTAAAGAGCGAGCAATTTTCAAAGAATTTATTTTTGCGTGGTTTATCTTACCCCTTGTAAGAGATTCGAAATAAAGAAGATCCGTATTTATCCTTATTAATCTCCTTCCAGATTCTTTATATGTGCACACACACACACACACAGTCAATCATCTGACTCCCGCTCAGAAGTTTAGGAAAGCAGAGAGAAGATTAGAAGAATTTGTAGTCTTTCACCAACTCATTCTTTCCAAACAATAGCCAATGTTTTAATTAGAACATACAAATTGGTTTGTTTCTGACATAGCAATTATCAACTCATTCCTCAAATTCTCAAATATTTTCTTGCTTACAATAATCAATTCATGACCTTTTGAAACTCATTCATTCATTGTCCACGACCTTGTGAAACTCACTCATTCATTGTCAACGTCATAACATATTTACAAGGACAAGAAAGCAAATAAACAAAACATAACTTTTACGTTATGTAGAGGTGACGATGTAGCTAGCCTTCAACCTTACGGCCTCCATCGCACCCTCGCCACACTGGCATCACCCCGCACAAGTCAGACTGAGGCGGCCTGTTACAAAATATAACACCCTACTGTAACAACTAACAATATTCAAAAACACACCAACCGAGCACAAGAAAATTATACGATTCCGAAATTATTCAAGTACACAAGTCATGTCCGCGCATACAAAAGAAATGTTCAAGTTCACACAAAACTAGCAAAGTACCTCATCTTCCAATATGGCGGCATCCATACAACATTCCAAGTCATCCCGGCAATGTTTCCCGGTTCCAAGGTTGACATCAAAAGCAAGAGCAGGTTTTCTCATCCGAGAGCCCAGGTCGAATGACTTTCAATTGTCAGGCAGTTTACAATCACAACTCACAAAATCAGGCGGTTGCGATTATAACGTGAACAACTCGCACAGTTGTAAACTCACGTGCTGCGAACCCAGTTTGACCGTCCGTAGCTAACCATGGAATTTTACTGAACTGTTAATCCACAATAGTTATACTCATGGACATTCAGCAATTTTCGCCTATTACTGAATGCAATAACATTGACATCCTGGCAAGCTCGCCAATGTAAACTCACGTGCTGCGAACCCAGTTTGACCGTCCGTAGCTAACCATGGAATTTTACTGAACTGTTAAAAGTTTCCACTCTCAAAGTTAAACCACTCCTGACAACCTCTTTGTATTACAAAAAGCACTAGTTATATCCCTTCAACTATAAACACCATAACCGCGATTCATTACATCCCTGAACCATCGTGAACCCGTGTGATCCAGTTTCCCTTTTTCACAATGCAGTCGTCAGTTTGTAAATTTGAATGCGGCTCGCTGTGAGCTTATCTGCAATAGCACGTTATTATGTACCTCTGACTTTTCACGAAACAAACGAATGTGGTTCATAAGAACTCTAGCGATGGCTTTTGACTGCCTATAACCCGCCGTTTGCTACGAAAACCACGACCTTGCGTGACCCTGCTTCCGGGTTTTTCTTGTTTCAAACTTTCAAAACTTCGAATTGTACTGATCTTGTCTTGATGAAAAAATAATTCGTTTATGATTTAAGAATGTTTGTGTAACAAGCTGTCAATGTATTATTTAGATTTTAAAAGTTAGGTCCAGCGACAAAACGCACCACGGTCCGATTCATTCTGATAATCATCGCTCCACGGCTATCGCCAGTTGAAGGGAAGTAACTCATTTTTGACCTGAGTTCAGGATGGGTCCGATTGAGATGGAGACAATCCGAAAAATTAATTCTTTGAAAATTGCTCGCTCTTTACGTAGGGCACCTAGGATGTTCCCGTTCGGTGAGTGTTCAAATGGAAGGGTGTTTGTACTGTGTGTAAAAGCCTGACAGTATCTGTGATGGTTTACGGGAGGCTTACTGTGCCGTTAAGGACCGCCTTTACACCCTGCTATTCTATCGCCTGCCCTGACCATGACGCAGTATCATGTCCAGAGAGCACCCCTCGGTGATGTTGTAGTCACAGACAGTGAGATGATCCATCAGGTCCTTCGCGTGAAGTTTCAGTGTCTGTTGTTCTGCAAGGATGCCTGCTTCCTCGTAAATTTTCTGCTTCACGCTGGCTATAGTGTCAGAGAGGTTGACGTGCATTAGGATGGCTTGGCCTGTTCGCTGTCTCACGGTAATCTGTAAGAATAAATCAAATGAAAAAATCACAATAACATGTCTGGGTAAATTGCGATTTTGATTTAAAATAATGACGTTTACATAATCCCAATTGTTCTCTCTCTTCTCATACATTTCTCGCCGAACAGAGAAAGCACTTTACTAAACGGAGTGTGAAAACAATTTGCAATAATGTCGTTTCGTCTTACGGTGATATTTGAAAGAATGGTTAGTAAAATTGTGTATTGATTTAAACTATTGATGTTAACATGATCCCAACTCCTTTTTCCTTGATAGAGATAAAATGTCTTCACTAAACGAAGAAGCACGTTACTACTTAATTAATTAAGGAAGTAACCATAGTCAGATGAGGTTGAATACAAATGTAGGGTGTTTACTAGGTTCTTTCATGCGTTCTGTCAGCGTGCGAACGTACGTGCGTGTGTGCGTGCGTGCGTGCGTACGTGCGTGCGTGCGTGCGTGCGTGCGTGCGTGCGTGCGTGCGTGCGTGCGTGTGTGTCAGGGGCGGACGAGGGGGGGGGTGCACAGGGTGCAGGTGCACCCTGTTACGGCACATATTGTCGCCCCTGCATATATTGTCGCCGGCGACAATATGTACCGGTGTAGGATCCGGTCCGGTCCCCCCTCTGAAGTAGTCCCCCGGGGGACCAATTCGTGGCAAAAACTGCTCCATAATGGTCCCCCCTTAGACATCCGGCCTCGTTTTTCTTGTTACAATGTTAGTAATGTTACCAGCAATTTCAGAGAAAAAAAAGGAAAGAATCAGAGACTGCTTTCATTTCTTCTTATCAGTATTTATTTATTATTCATTTTATTTCATGTGATTTTTCTTTTAAACGGCATTATAAATCAGATCTATTTTATTTTCTGCAGAATATGTGACCCTCCACCACGAAATGAGGCGCATGTCACCTCGCGCGGTTCTGCGCTAGGCTTAATATAAGTCCGGGGAGTGTCTGGTAACAGTGTGAGGGTCACCTTAGTCACAGGCATACAACTCAAACAGTTTTTGCTCTTTTCTAAAACGGTTTTCACCACTGGATAGAGCATAAAAAACTCTTTAGTAAAATGTAAAAATATGAAAATCATGCAAAGGTGACATGCGACTCATTCCGTGGTGGAGGGTCACATATAGTCAAACAAAGAGATTGCTGTCTGTGCACTACATAATACCGGACGAAGATATAGATTGAAAATGGCTTGAATGCCTAAGAAAAACGAGGCTGGATGTCTAAGGGGGGACCATTATAGAGCAGTTTTTGCCACGAATTGGTCCCCCGGGGGACTACTTCAGAGGGGGGACCGGACCGGATCCTACACCGGGACGACAATATGTGCCGTCTTAGGCGGCACATATTGTCGCCCCTGCACATATTGTCGCCGGCGACAATAAAAAAAGCGACCTTGGCGGCTCATATTGTCGTCCCGGCACATGTTGTTGGCCGTTCGTGCGCTTATCTTCTATTCGAAAGTGTGTGTGTGTGTAGGTGTGTGTGTGTGTTTGTGTGTGTGTGTGTGTGTGTGTCTGTGTGTGTGTGTGAGAGAGAGAGAGAGAGAGAGAGAGAGAGAGAGAGAGAGAGAGAGAGAGATAAGATAAGATAATTCTTTATTTAGTAAGCATGGAGTAAGCATGTGAATAATTGCTTTTTTACATCCAGCCCTCGCCCATGAGGAAAACAATCTAATCAAATAAACAATGTGAGTAAATTAACAATTTGTAAACACACACACACACAGAGACAGAGAGAGAGAGAGAGAGAGAGAGAGAGAGAGAGAGAGAGAGAGAGAGAGAGAGCGTGCGTGCGTGCGTGCGTGCGTACGTGCATGAGCGAGCGTGTGTTAGTGCGTTTGTATGCGCGCGCGTATATGTGCGCGTGTGCGTGTGGTTGCGTGCGTATGTCTGTTCACTGAGGTTTTATTCATCTCTTGGGCCGTCTAGGGGTATGGAAAAAATACAACAGAACGCGACTTTACTACAAAAACAGTGTGTGTGTGTGTGTGTGTGTGTGTGTGCGTGTGTGTGTATGTGTGTGTGTGAGTGTGTGTGTGTGTGTGTGTGTGTGCGTGCGTGCGTGCGTGCGTGCGTGCGTGCGTGCGTGCGTGCGTGTGTGTGTGTGTGTGTAAGTGTTTGCAGCGACCCTCAGTGCATATTTGTCGCCACTTCGTATATTGCCGTCAGTTGTCTTTTTCAGTTTCTGTTACTCTTTCGCTGAATTTAGGACGGGAAGGCTGTCACTTCGCCCTCCCTCGCCTTCCCTCGTTTTTCACGAAGTTGACTGTAAACTTCTCTTTCCGTACTCCCGCTGTCTGTGGCCACTCAGAACTCTGCTCTTCTGCTTTTTATATTTAGTCAAGTTTTGACTAAATATTTTAACATCGAGGGGGAATCGAAACGAGGGTCGTGGTGTATGTGCGTGTGTGCGTGCGTGTGTGCGTGTGTGTGTGTGTGTGTGTAGAGCGATTCAGACTAAACATTTTTTTGATAAATGTCTTTGATGACGTCATATCCGGCTTTTCGTGAAAGTTGAGGCGGCACTGTCACGCCCTCATTTTTCAACCAAATTGGTTGAAATTTTGGTCAAGTAATCTTCGACGAAGCCCGGACTTCGGTATTGCATTTCAGCTTGGTGGCTTAAAAATTAATTAATGGCTTTGGTCATTAAAAATCAGAAAATTGTAAAAAATAATAAAAATTTATAAAACGATCCAAATTTACGTTTATCTTATTCTCCATCATTTGCTGATTCCAAAAACATATAAATATGTTATATTCGGATTAAAAACAAGCTCTGAAAATTAAATATATAAAAATTATTATCAAAATTAAATTGTCGAAATCAATTTAAAAACACTTTCATCTTATTCCTTGTCGGTTCCTGATTCCAAAAACATATAGATATGATATGTTTGGATTAAAAACACGCTCAGAAAGTTAAAACAAAGAGAGGTACAGAAAAGCGTGCTATCCTTCTTAGCGCAACTACTACCCCGCTCTTCTTGTCAATTTCACTGCCTTTGCCATGAGCGGTGGACTGACGATGCTACGAGTATACGGTCTTGCTGAAAAATGGCATTGCGTTCAGTTTCATTCTGTGAGTTCGACAGCTACTTGACTAAATATTGTATTTTCGCCTTACGCGACTTGTTATATTTAGTCAAGTTTTGACTAAATATTTTAACATCGAGGGGGAATCGAAACGAGGGTCGTGGTGTATGTGCGTGTGTGCGTGCGTGTGTGCGTGTGTGTGTGTGTGTGTGTAGAGCGATTCAGACTAAACTACTGGACCGATCTTTATGAAATTTGACATGAGAGTTCCTGGGTATGAAATCCCCGAACGTTTTTTTCATTTTTTTGATAAATGTCTTTGATGACGTCATATCCGGCTTTTCGTAAAAATTGAGGCGGCACTGTCACGCCCTCATTTTTCAACCAAATTGGTTGAAATTTTGGTCAAATAATCTTCGACGAAGCCCAGACTTCGGTATTGCATTTCAGCTTGGTGGCTTAAAAATTAATTAATGACTTTGGTCATTAAAAATCGGAAAATTGTAAAAAAAAATAAAAATTTATAAAACGATCCAAATTTACGTTTATCTTATTTTCCATCATTTGCTGATTCCAAAAACATATAAATATGTTATATTTGGATTAAAAACAAGCTCTGAAAATTAAATATATAAAAATTATTATCCAAATTTTTTTTTCGAAATCAATTTAAAAACACTTTCATCTTATTCCTTGTCGGTTCCTGATTCCAAAAATATATAGATATGATATGTTTGGATTAAAAACACGCTCAGAAAGTTAAAACGAAGAGAGGTACAGAAAAGCGTGCTATCCTTCTCAGCGCAACGAATACCCCGCTCTTCTTGTCAATTCCACGGGCACTGCCTTTGCCACGGGCGGTGGAGTGACGATGCTACGAGTATACGGTCTTGCTGCGTTGCGTTGCGTTCAGTTTCATTCTGTGAGTTCGACAGCTACTTGACTAAATATTGTATTTTCGCCTTACGCGACTTGTTGTTTGTTTGTTTGTTCTAGGCGCCTATGTGTCTGCTTATTGACGAGCCGCAGGAGCGGCGAGTCATTATGGTCTCGGCTCGAAAGCTGTCTGTGGAGGCTGCGTGCTATAATTAGCTGACCTGCTGCGCGAGCAGTCACTGCAGAGTTTTGAGATAACTTTGTAACACGTTTTATTTTATGCTCCTCAAGAATACAACTTTGGGCAACGTACCACGTAAAACTACACGCAACAAGGATTCAGTAGGTACCAAACATGCCTTGGTCAGAAGTAGAATGTAAATGAATCTTTATAAAGAAGTAGGCTACTTCAAACGACAGCCACAGCCACGGTTGGGTTTACGGCATCAAACCGATGCGACTCTCCGTCATATCATACACGTAATCAATCAAATAGATGACTAATAAACATGTAAACTACATGTATACATCTATGGTCGGCCATAAGAAAGGAGAGCTTCCCCCGGGCCTGTGCATGTGTTGTTCGTTGTGCGTGTGTAAATGTACACAACAAACTGACCACAAAACTGAGACAGACCTCTTTCGCTTCAGTCTTGCAGAATTTAAAGACGAATACAGGTAGAGCGTGCATTATACTAACTGTTTGGTAAAAGTATCAAACGTTTCTTTTTATAAATAAGTGGCAGGCTTACAGGAATTACTTTGCTTTCAACTTTTGACTCGAACAGCAGACGATGAATACCTGCGCATGCGTACGCAATCAAAGGGGGTGTAGAAGACGCGACGTATGCTCACCATCCATTGATCTCAATACAATGGTGTGCACGGGTGCTACATTATTTGTGCAGAAGTTTTTTCTTGTACATTTAATGCGTACATTTTTTTCCACAATACTGTTTCTCCTTTATGACTTTGTTGTAAGAGACATTTGGAAATAACATTATTTTCACATTTATTCCTGTTTTTTTTGGTTTTTTTTCCCATCATTCCTTTGCTCTTAAAATAATACATAACAACTACCACAATTTTCAAAAATAACAGATTGCAACAACATTCCTATTTTAAGCTCAGCCACACGCCGACATGGAAGTTCAATGGTACTTTCAAACTTTTTCTTCTCTTCGTCGTATTTGATTTCTTTCTATTTCATAAGTCGAGTGCATATGATTTCGGCTCGTGTTCATCGTGAGATGGACTTAGTTTCTTGTCTTGTTTTGTTTTGTTTTCTGGCTGGGCGATTGGTGTTTGTTGTTTGTTTTATGATTGTTTGGTTGTGTTGTTTTTGCAGCTCCTCTGTTTTTTTATTTTTATTATTTACTGTGCGTGTGTGCGTGCTTGCGTCTGTACGTACGTGCGCGTTTGTGCGTATGCATGTGTCTAAGTGCGTTTGTTCAAGCATCTGTGCGCGTTCATTTATGGTCTGAATCGGTGACTGCTTCAGAGCTTCACATTTTTCTTAATTTTAGATTTTTAAAAAAAAAATCTTTTTATATTTAGTCAAGTTTTGACTAAATATTTTAACATCGAGGGGGAATCGAAACGAGGGTCGTGGTGTATGTGCGTGTGTGTGTGTGTGTGTGTGTCTGTCTGTCTGTGTGTGTGTGTGTGTGTAGAGCGATTCAGACTAAACTACTGGACCGATCTTTATGAAATTTGACATGAGAGTTCCTGGGTATGAAATCACCGAACGTTTTTTTCATTTTTTTAATAAATGTCTTTGATGACGTCATATCCGGCTTTTCGTGAAAGTTGAGGCGGCACTGTCACGCCCTCATTTTTCAACCAAATTGGTTGAAATTTTGGTCAAGTAATCTTCGACAAAGCCCGGACTTCGGTATTGCATTTCAGCTTGGTGGCTTAAAAATTAATTAATGACTTTGGTCATTAAAAATCTGAAAATTGTAAAAAAAAATAAAAATTTATAAAACGATCCAAATGTACGTTTATCTTATTCTCCATCATTTGCTGATTCCAAAAACATATAAATATGTTATATTCGGATTAAAAACAAGCTCTGAAAATTAAATATATAAAAATTATTATCAAAATTAAATTGTCGAAATCAATCTAAAAACACTTTCATCTTATTACTTGTCGGTTCCTGATTCCAAAAACATATAGATATGATATGTTTGGATTAAAAACACGCTCAGAAAGTTAAAACAAAGAGAGGTACAGAAAAGCGTGCTATCCTTCTTAGCGCAACTACTACCCCGCTCTTCTTGTCAATTTCACTGCCTTTGCCATGAGCGGTGGACTGACGATGCTACGAGTATACGGTCTTGCTGAAAAATGGCATTGCGTTCAGTTTCATTCTGTGAGTTCGACAGCTACTTGACTAAATATTGTATTTTCGCCTTACGCGACTTGTTTATTTTGATACGAAACTCTGCTCCGCGCAGGACTTTTTTTTCCTTCAATAAATTGATAGTGCCGGAAAATATGATACCGCTCATTTCATGGCAACTTATCTTTTTGTATGGTACTTGAGCTATGAAGTTACCAAGCGGCATGAATAGTAACACACACATACAGAGAGAGAGAGAGAGAGAGAGAGAGAGAGAGAGAGAGAGAGAGAGAGAGAGAGAGGGAGGGAGCACGCACGCACGCACGCACGCACGCACGCACGCACGCACGCACACACACACACACACGCACACACACAAAAAGGCACATACATACACTTATACACTTATACACACACACACACACACACACACACACACACACTGAAACACACACACACACACATTCACACACACACACACACACACACACACACACACACACACACACACACACACACACACACACACATTTTCGAATAGAAGATAAGCCCACGAGCGGCAGACGACAATATGTGCAAGGACGACAATATGTGCCGCTAGGGTCGCTTTGCCGGCGACAATATGTGCAGGGACAACAATATGTGCCGCCTAAGACGGCACATATTGTCGTCCCTGCACATATTGTCGCCGGCGCCCCCCTCCAGCAAAAAAAAATAAAAAATAAAATTTAGAAAGCTGATTCTATGACCATTTATAAGTTCAAATGGCACCAGATGGCACCATTTTGCTTCTTTGGGCAAACAAAATTTCCGGGGGGCATGCCCCCGGACCCCCCTAGCAAATTCGGGCGCTTCGCGCCCATCACATTCACTTTCGATTTAAAGTGCACCCCCCCCCCCCCCCCTTACAAAGCAACTGATCCGCCCCTGTAGTGTGTGTGTGTGTTATTGCTTTCTTTCTTGACTCTTTCATTCTTTTTAAATGTAACTCAAGCATGTAATTTAAACAGTTCTTCAGACTAACCGGAAAGAGACGCAAGCACAGTTGGAGCGTTGCCTTATTTGGAACGTTCTGTTCAAGAAGCGTCAGTCCAGTGTCGAGCTTTCTGGCATCAATTTGGAGATAATAATGTTGAAGGGGATAGCGTTCTTTCTCTGCACATTGGACCAGTATGTTTCCAACGGTATCTGAAGGTTGTGTCTCAAGGCCTACTGTCTTCCCTCTCGGAGTTTTCACAAATACCTGTGTGTGGATGATAAAAAGTGAACAGAAAAGACAGACCGCTCAGGAATCAAATGAAAACCAACTGGAAAGGAATGTGCGTAAAAACGTTTATACAATTCTTCGGATTTACGCATATTTGTTTAAGAGAGGCAGTTTCACACCTGCTCCGATTTTCGATGTCTAAGGGTGCCGATCATGAAAAAAACAAAAGGCACGGCAATATGAATGAAGAGGGCCCCAAAGGGGGGGTATCATCACGATCACGGGAAGGGAAATTTTCGCTTTCACGATCACAGTTACCTTGATTTTTGTTTTCACGATCACGAACACCAGTGGCAAATCACGGTCACGGTAAAAGTTGCATGTACAGAAAGCACGTGTCAAAGTAAACACAACCACACAGTAATTCGCTCCTCTGGATCTATTGTTTATTCAACACAAAGTGACAACTGTTGCACTTTTTTATAATTATTTTTTGAATTCTCTTTCATACACACATAGAAATACATATCATGATTTGTAATCAGTAACAAGAATGTTGTTTTCATTGGGTTTTCTCTCTCTCTCTCTCTCTCTCTCTCTCTCTCTCTCTCTCGTTCTCTCTCTCTCTCTCTCTCTCTCTCTCTCTCTCTCTCTCTCTCTCTCTCTCTCTCTCTCTCTCTCTCTACACTCATACACATTCAACCCCCACACCCTCACTCACACACATGAATATATACTTGCACAATTTCACATTTCCAGAGCTAAATCTTGTAAACCCATTTTCTCAAAAACTATTGGGTGGATTGAAATTAAAGTACATGTATGTGTGATGGGTTTTTTATTTTCAACTTTGCCGTACAATTTGAGGTACACCATCGCCTGGTTCCATGGCCTTGAATAAAAAAAACCAGGAATGCTACAGGCCAAAAACGGTTTTACCTGAAAGAAGCGCGCAGTACCAGTAGCGAAGCCACAAGCCTGAGCCTGCGAAGCAGGCGAGCCAACTAGGGGGGTCCGGGGGCATGCCCCCCCGGAACTTTTTTCAAAAAACGGTTAAAATCTGTGCAATCTGGTGCATTCTGGGCATCATTTTAGGGGTTGTAATAGTGTTGTGATCTTGTTAAAAATCCCATTTTAGCCTCCCCCCACCACCATTCAACACACCTCCAAACTGGTGAAAACAACACTACTGTGCGCTGGCTTCATTGAGACCGGCGCCCGGTCGCGTTGCGCGATATTCACACGGATCGTTTTTGCGGAAATTTTTCAACTTCACCGGAAAAAATTTGACTTTACCGGATTTTGAAAACGGCTTTATCGGATTTCCGGCAATTACCGGAAAAGTAGCATGCCTGACAAAATCCCCAACGAACATGACTTTGATCGTCTTTGACATGAGGATCAAGTGACCCAAACTGGCGCGTCTCCCCGCCATTGTTTCTGAATTTAACCCATTGTTGATATTAAAGTTTACAGGCGCTAAAATAAATCCAAGCTTAATGCAAAGAAGCGACAATTAGAATCTATGCCAAGCGTGTCCACGTTGCTGGGATGAAAAACACATTTCTAGTTTCGGTTTTGGCTAAACGCAGACTCGATCTCGAGCCAGTCGAGGTCACACTGAGCGAGTGACAGCCGGACAGCAATGTCGACAATGTCAATGATCTCACTCAAACTCAAAGATCTTGAACAAATTTCAAGATCTTTGCCTACATTCAGAACAGTCATAGAGCAACATAGATCAACATACCTTGGTATTTTGTCTTCAGAAAGACCGACCCGTAGCCTGACCTTTCCACCAAGGAAGGCATTCTCGCCGCCTGCTTTGGTCTGGCTTGAATCCACAAAATATAACAGAAGTTCGATGACAGTACCGCTGCACGCCATTTTTGATCTTCGAATTCGAATTTCACTCAAAACTTTTGCACGAAGCCCTTCCATTGGATGAAGTTTGGTAGACTTTTGCAATTTGCCTTCTGATTGGATCTCTTTTTGTCAGTGTGTAATTGGTTCTTTTAAAGGGAAGCAATCGCTCTCAAAATCATATTTCTGAATGTGTTGTTGCTTCCCTTTCAATCGGGGTTGGCTCCTTACCGAATAGACTAGAGGATCATAGAGTGTAATACAGCTGTGAAAAAATGTACGTTGAAAATAAAATGCTTTGCAATAATGCCCATCACGATCACGAAAACAAATGACGATCACGATCACGAGACTTGATTTTTTTGTCATCACGGATCACGGGCAAAGTCCCATCACGATCACAGAAATGGAAATTTCGGCAATCACGGTCACAGAAAGGTCAAAAAACGCCAATCACGATCACGGTTTTAAACCCTTTGGGGCCCTCAATGAATGATTCAGTGAATCAAGTATCAATCATGAAAGTCGAGTTACAAGTATAAATGAACCAATTAATAGTTATAAATTAAGTAACAATGACTTTCTGTGCTTGTTGAAACAAGGTCATAGTTTTTACCTGTGTGACAGGACGCAGTATCATGTCCAGAGAGCATCCCTCAGTGATGTTGTAGTCACAGACAGTGAGATGATCCATCAGGTCCTTCGCGTGAAGTTTCAGTGTCTGTTGTTCTGCGGGGATGCCTTCTTGTTCTCTAATTTTCTGTTTCACGCTGGCTACAGTGTCAGATATCTTGACTTCTACAAGTATGGCTCTGCCTGTAGGCTGTCGTCTCACGGTGATCTGTGAGCAAATTGATAGAATAATATTGTGTATAGTTATATTGCGAGTTTGATTGATACCAAAAATATTCATATAACCCAGTTTGCCTTTTCTTAATCACCAATCTCTTGCCCAAACAAGAAAGCACTTAACAACAAGCTTGAGAAGAAAGGTTTTACGACATGGGTTTGCCTTCTCACTGTGATCTTAAACATATTGACGAAGAAGCAATATTCATGTGCGTTATGCAGACAACCAATGTTCACATAAACCTCATTCTTCTCTTTTTTTTATAACGAAGGAGGGTGCAGTTTACTACGTTCAAATGGTGCAGTCACAATGTGATGAGGTCACATACACATGTAGAGTATTTCCTAGATTCGTTCGTGCGTCAGCGTGCGTTCGTGCCTGCGTGTGTGTGTTTTTTTCTCTCAGTTCTTTAATACTTTCATTCCTTTAAAAATTAACTGAAGGATTTGAATAAAACACTTCTTCAGACTTACCGGGATGGGACGCAAGCAGAGATACAGCGTTGCCTTATTGGGAACATTCTGTTCAGCAAGCGTCTGTCTAGTGTCAAGCTTTTTCGCCTCACATTCTAGATAATAATGTTGAAGGGGATAGCGTTCTTTCTCTGCAACTTTGGCCAGTATGTTTCCAACGGTATCTGAAGGTTTTGTCTCAAGGCTTACTGTCGTGCCTCCAAGTGTCTTCAAAAACACCTGTATATGAAAGAGATAACAAATAAACAGAGAAAAAAAACTGCCTTTCAACAATCAATGTTTCGATGGACCCCTTTTTATCGCACCCCCACCACATCCATCAAAAGAAAATAGAAATTCAAAATGAATAGTGGTTGTAAACTCAGGTGCCCAAGAACAATTCAACAATAATAAAATCCTTCGGTCTTGCGAGTATTTATTTTAGAAGGGCAGTTTCACACCTGCTGTAGTTTTATATTTCTATAGGCAACGATTATGTTGTTAACAGAAGACAATGAAAATATAACCTCATTAAACGTATGTTGATATGTTCTGAAAACTGCAGGACAATTTTATTTTTGATAAATCCACGTCAATCAAGTATCAAATCAGGAACATTCATTAAGCAATATTCTTAATCAATGAAACCATGTATCAATGTAATGATTGAATAAGTAATTAAAATAAGTAAAATTCAGGGAGCACTTTAAGCTAAGGAAACCCCAGCCCCAGTGTCTCGAGTTTCTTTATTCACTGTGTTGTGTAATGTGACATACTGGGAATCGAGAGAGATGTGAGTGAGTGATAGAGTGTGAGTGAGTGAGGGAGTGAGTGAGTGAGTGTGAGTGAGTGAGTGAGTGAGTGAGTGAGTGAGTGAGTGAGTGAGTGAGTGAGTGTGAGTGAGTGAGTGAGTGAGTGAGTGAGTGAGTGAGTGAGTGTGAGTGAGTAAGTGAGTGAGTGAGTGAGTGTGGTGTGTGTGAGTGAGTGTGTGGTGTGTGTGTGTGTGTAAGTGAGTAGGTGAGTGAGTGTGAGTGATTGAATGAGTGTGAGTGAGTGAGTGTGAGTGAGTGTGTGTGGTGTGTGTGTGCGTGTGTAAGTGAGTGTGTGGTGTGTGGGGTATGTGTGTGTGTGTATGTGTATGTGTGTGTATACGTGTTTGTGTATGTGTACGCGCGTGTGTGTGTGTGTGTGTGTGTGTGTGTGTGTGTGTGTGTGTGTGTTTTAAAGTGATTCCCAGAAAACTACTGGACATGGGGTCATGTAACTTCACTTGGAAATTCTGGATGATATTCCCACACGCTTTTCTAATTTTTCCTTTCAACGTCTGACGACGTCATAACCGTTTTTAAAAACATGTTGAGGCAGCACTGCGTTTCCACCTTTTCCAATCATTTGATCAAACATTCTTAGGCCCGGTCTACACTATGGGATAACATAAAACCTGTTGAATTAGTTTGTCAACCCACAGTATTGCTGGAAACGTAAATTGCAATGAGAGACACAAAAGGATTCTATTGCAATTTATAATTATTCCTGAATCCAAAAAGATATTTTGTTTTTATTGAAAGAAGTACATAGTTCTTACCTGTGTAACAGGACACAGTATCATGTCCAGAGAGCACCCCTCAGTGATGTTGTAGTCACAGACAGTGAGATGATCCATCAGGTCCTTCGCGTGAAGTTTCAGTGTCTGTTGTTCTGCAGGGATGCCTTCTTGTTCTCTAATTTTCTGTTTCACTCTGGCTACAGTGTCAGAGAGGTTGACTTCTATAAGCATGGCTCTGCCTGTTTGTCTTCTAATGGTGATCTGTCAACAGGAATGCAAAATGTTTTTGCTTTGGATGCATGAAGCCATATTTCGACTGAACGGACTGTTTACATTATTATTTTAGAAAACAACGGTCAAGCAAAATACACACTTAGGAATGAGTCCGGTACACGATGGAAGAAGCACACAATGAGCGCGTACAGAAGTTGCCATGTGCTATTGCATTTAAACGTCCACAACTGACCAAGGACACAGTGCCGGTGGTACTCTATCGATCACAAAACAATTAAAAAAGTGAATATTAAAGCCAAGAATGGAGCTGCATACAAGTCTGTTACTAACTTGTGCTATATGATCCACTTGTGACCTGGACTTATATAGACTTAAAGGCATAGAGTGCGCAAAGTCCGTCCAGTCAAAAGAATTATAGGTGACGGGTCAATCAAATGAGCCAATGTACCGGCAAGATACGCGGACACAGGGTAAGAGTAGACTTGTGCTGAATGTGCTGCTGAAGAAGGGTACAACCAGCGTTCAGCAGCTTTGATCCAAACTTCAGACGATGCCGACAAGCCTCAATGCCTTCTTGCTCTTCAAGCTTCGCCAGCACGTTGTCCACTGTTTCTGGAGGATTTGTCTCGAGAGTTACTGTCTTGTCTTGTAGCGTCTTTACAAATACTCGCATCTGTAAAGACACAAAGAGCGCGTGCACACACGCACACACCCGCGCGCGCACACAGGCACGCACAAACGGACGCGCGCGCGCACTCACGCACTCACGCACGCACAAACGCACACACAAACGCATGCACAAACACACACGCACACACCCGTGCGTGCGCGCACACACAGGCACGCACAAACGGACGCGCGCGCGCACGCACGCACGTACAAACGCACACACAAACGCACACACAAACGCACACACACACACACACACACACACACACACACACACACACACACACACACACACACACACACACACACACAGAACCACGAAATCAAAATCCACAGCTGGCACTCATATTCCTATCGTCAGTAACTTTCGTTTCTGTAAAAGCTGCTGGACAGATATGTGGTGGTTGACATGATTTTGTGTTATATACTGGAAGATACGAGTATGCATCTCTTAAACAAACTTAAAACGATAGTCACAGGAAAAACGTGTTACCGGAATCGTGCGCAGCAGCAAATAGAGTGTGCATCCTTCCTGCACATCACCGTTGTGAAGACGCCAGTCATCATCAAGTTGTGATCTCCCCAGGAGAAGCTTCTGTTGGTGTTGATAGAACCCTGGTTCCTGCTCTTCTATCAGACTCTTCACCTTTGCGATGGTGTCTTGCGAGTCTACTTGAAGTGTGAGCGTCCGGCCCGTCAGAGTTTTCACAAAAATCTGCATCTGGGAACACAGTGAATGCAAACATTGACAGGGATAAAAAAAAAATAAAAAAAAAGAAAGGTAAGTTATTGGAACGTTTGTTATTGACAAAAATACGTTTCAAACATAAATATAGATATATAAAAAATAAAAACGTGACTTTAACGTATTTTAGCCATTGACAATCGTTCCAATAACTTACCTTTCTTTTTTTTTTTTATTATATTTAGTCAAGTTTTGACTAAATATTTTAACGTAGAGGGGGGAATCGAGACGAGGGTCGTGGTGTATGTGTGTGTGTCTGTCTGTCTGTCTGTGTGTGTGTGTAGAGCGATTCAGACTAAACTACTGGACCGATCTTTATGAAATTTGACATGAGAGTTCCTGGGTATGAAATTCCCATACGTTTTTTTCATTTTTTTGATAAATGTCTTTGATGACGTCATATCCGGCGTTTCGTGAAAGTTCAGGCGGCACTGTCACGCTCTCATTTTTCAACCAAATTGGTTGAAATTTTGGTCAAGTAATCTTCGACGAAGGCCGGGGTTTGGTATTGCATTTCAGCTTGGTGGCTTAAAAACTAATGAGTGAGTTTGGTCATTAAAAATCTAAAAATTGTAAAAAAAATATTTTTTTATAAAACGATCCAAATTTACGTACATCTCATTTTTTATCATTTTCTGATTCCAAAAATATATAAATATGTTATATTTGGATTAAAAACAAGCTCTGAAAATTAAAAATATAAAAATTATTATCAAAATTAAATTGTCCAAATCAATTTAAAAACACCTTCATCTTATTCCTTGTCGGTTCTTGATTCCAAAAACATATAGATATGATATGTTTGGATTAAAAACACGCTCACAAAGTTAAAACGAAGAGAGGTACAGAAAAGCGTGCTATCCTTCTCAGCGCAACGAATACCCCGCTCTTCTTGTCAATTTCACTGCCTTTGCCGTGCGCGGTGGACTGACGATGCTACGAGTATACGGTCTTGCTGCGTTGCATTGCGTTCAGTTTCATTCTGTGAGTTCGACAGCTACTTGACTAAATGTTGTATTTTCGCCTTACGCGACTTGTTCTGAATTTTGGAACGTTGGCAGTCTCTTTGTTTTTGGAATTGAAGGGGATCAGAAAACGCCCAAGGGCATCAACACATTAAAAATGCTGCTCCGCTCAGAGCACTGTTGAATCAACGATTTGTCTTTTTGTCGCAGGTAAGGATATTTGTTTCTTTGTTTGCTTAACGCCCAGCCGACCACGAAGGGCCATATCAGGGCGGTGCTGCTTTGACATATAACGTGCGCCACACACAAGACAGAAGTCGCAGCACAGGCTTCATGTCTCACCCAGTCACATTATTCTGACACCGGACCAACCAGTCCTAGCACTAACCCCATAATGCCAGACGCCAGGCGGAGCAGCCACTAGATTGCCAATTTTAAAGTCTTAGGTATGACCCGGCCGGGGTTCGAACCGGGCCACGACCTCCCGATCACGGGGCGGACGCCTTACCACTAGGCCCGGTGCTAGGTAAGGATATAAAACAGTCAAACATTTACACAGCGATCCTGCAGATGACTACACATATACCTTTAGTGATGCCAGCCAAACGATTTATGCGGTTTGTCAGTTTTCATCTTCCGCCAAAATGTAATCAACATTTTCCGTGATCACGTTCTGGGGCTAAAGGCTGTGTCGGGTATGCCAAAATGGAACCAAATACATGTACCATGTTTTACAACTTTCTTAGGTAATCAAACAAAATCAGTGTCTTGACAAAAACTACCTCAGATCTATAACAAGAATTCATTCTCTCTTTCGTCGAGACTATAACAGACTTCCATTTAGGCTTTTGATGTATAATGATGAACATTAATTCGTAAGAAAATCGCAGTGTTTGACTCCTTGCAAGAGGTCAATACAACTTGGTATAATTTCAAATGGATGGCTGCCTGAGGCATGACTGAAATCCCGGCCCTAGGGGATCCGTGCACCTGGAAGTGACAAGCACTGGCACAAAATGGTGCGACCCGTATTGTATCGTACACACACACACACACACACACACACACACACACACACACTGACACACACACACACACTCACACACACACACACACACACACGCATGCACGCTCTCACACACACACACACACACATACACACACACACACACACACACGCACACACACACACACACACACACACACACACACACACACACACACCACTTAATTTTCAGCCTTGCATGTATACTCAAGTTGATATTAGGAAGTGCAGCTGATTCAACAAGGGACGTAAGTTTATACACTCAAAGAAACCGTTCCCATCTATGATTGCTTCCCTTTAAACGTTAATGATTAGAAACCACGTCTAATTTCCGAGAAACTCCACTACCGAAAGTAGGCTGATTACTTGTAACAAAAGGCCCTCTTTCGCAAGAATGCCTCGGAGCCTATTGGAAATTTGTCTGCTGATTAATTATTTAGATTTGCTAATCTTCAGCCAGCCCAGTCAGAGTATGCATTCTGGCACTCAAAGCGATTTCTAAATAAAATGACCAACTTGACAACGTAACCAGATGAATCTCTTTATTGCATGTGCTTGTGCCCACAACGGGTACAATGTAACACCTTACAGGATAGTCGTCTCGTGTTTCATCGTTTCTTGTTTCCAATTAGCCATTTCAGAATCAACCGAAAACTGAAATGTATGTAGGCCCTATTATTCTTACCTTCACAGCCCCAGGAACAGAAGAGTCAGTGTCAACTGACTGTGCGTGCCGCTGAGTGCCCCTCTGACTCGGTTCATGGCGACAGATCGACTGACTAAAACTGTGCACAATGCAGCTTCTACCTGATTTGTTGTGATTCGCATTTCTTTCGTGGGTTTAAACTCAAGACGCTTGAAGTATTGTCAACGTGTTTGGCGTCGATTTTGACCAACTCGCTTGTCGCGTCCTCATCAGGTTTAGTTGGCACACTGTCACTGACTGCCAGTGAGTAGAAAATCGTACAGCAGAGCACAAAGGCACAACCAAATAATATGCTGATATGCTTCAATTTGAAACTTGGGGTAGAGATGGTGTGTGTGTGTGTGTGTGTGTGTGTGTGTGTGTGTGTGTGTGTGTGTGTGTGTGTGTGTGTGTGTGTGTGACAGTTCTGGTCCCCACGCATGCAGGACAAAAAATATAATATGGGTAGCGCCGTATACTGTATGGCAGCTCGCTTTCCCCAGAAAGAAAGTAGTCCGAATTTCCATGAAGGAAACCTCATAGGACTATGTGAAATCGTATCCTTATCTTATCCTTATCCTTATCCTTCTATAGGGCGTCAGTCGCTCTGCTCACGACGGAGATGACTCTAAATTTGATTGAACTGCAATCTGTTGTTGCCCCTTATGCGAGGTCTTGCCCGCTCATATGTTGAAGCCGACATAATTATACCACCGTTGCACTGATGGTCCGTGTTTCACAACCAGGGGTGGGACTCTCTTGTGATGAAAAAAGAGGAAATCCCTTTTATCTAGGGGGGGTTCGGGGGCACGCCCCCCCCCCCCCCCCCGCCATTTTTTTTAAAAATGGTACATTAAAATCTGTGCAATCTGGTGCATTCTGAGACTATAATTCAACTCGTTTGGATTAGGTAAAAAAAGGCATTCTCCTCACACCCCCCCCCCCCCCCCCAACAACAACAACAACAACAAAAAACCACAAAACACACTTTCACACACCAATGGTAACATTGTAATGGTGCATACTTACGTAATGAACCATGTATCCATAATCCAATAGTATGATTCAATGCATTTGAAGCTCAAAATGACTATTAGTTATCAGGAGTTTTCAGTCAGCATAATTTAACTCTCAAGCCTCCAGTGTTCTGTTCCATCTTCACCTCTCTCCCTATCATTCAGTCAACAAGTTATAAATACTGTGATGAAATGGGACGCGGAAAAATAGATAACTCCAGCGGAATTCGTAAGTTGTGTCCACGGAAATCCGCGGATTCGCGGAAAAGTCCCACCCCTGCACAACACTGAGACCGGTGTAGGATCCGGTCCGGTCCCCCCTCTGAAGTAGTCCCCCGGGGGACCAATTCGTGGCAAAAACTGCTCTATAATGGTCCCCCCTTAGACATCCAGCCTCGTTTTTCTTGTTACAATGTTAGTCATGTTACCAGCAATTTCAGAGAAAAGAAAGGAAAGAATCAGAGACTGCTTTCATTTCTTCTTATCAGTATTTATTTATTATCCATTTTATTTCATGTGATTTTTCTTTTGAACGGCATTATAAATCAGATCTATTTTATTTTCTGCAAAATATAGTCAAACAAAGAGATTGCTGTCTGTGCACTACATAATACCGGACGAAGATATAGATTGAAAATGGCTTGAATGCCTAAGAAAAACGAGGCTGGATGTCTAAGGGGGGACCATTATAGAGCAGTTTTTGCCACGAATTGGTTCCCCCGGGGGACTACTTCAGAGGGGGGACCGGACCGGATCCTACACCGGGTTTATTCAGTATGCACAAGCGGGTGTATGCGTAATTGCATTTCTGATTACACTTGCCCTATAATGTGGTACTTGTATGTCTGTTTGTTTGGCTTTCTGTATTGAGTGTTAGCACTGCTATCAAAATCCAGAACACAGCAAGCTCCATGTGCAGGTCAGAAGAAAGACAGGATTCGAAGGAAGAAAAGAACGGAAAAAAGAAACTGATTTTTTTTTAAAAGAGAAAATTAGGAAGAAAAGAACACTCAACCAATCATCAAATAAAACAAAACAAAAACAATCGCTCGCACGATCGATCGACCAACTATGACTCGACACAACATCAGAGAAAATAATGATAATAATACCTGCCAAGCCTGCAACAAATTGTGGTTCAAAGTGGTTTAATCATCACCAATGACATAGGTCTTACAGCACCAAAATAACCAAACAAACCCAAACCATCCAAAATGAAACGATGCATCTCAACACAACAACAACATTATCCAAGCGGAGCGCGGGCGGAGCCCGCGCGTAGCGAGGTAGTTTTTTTTTTCATCTCCCAGCACTGAAAATTTTTTTGCCAAGTGGTGTCTGTCTGGACATTGTTCTAGAATTCATCTTTTAGCACAATATTAGCGACACTGTTTGGACAATTCTATTAAAATTAGGCGTACAAACTGATTTTGTTTCGGGGAATCCTCTCAGAGGATCAGAATTTTCATATAATATCATCGGAAGCTGTTACAACGGGAAAATGTGAAACTTTTGTCACTTTTTAACATGGAATTTCATCTTTGAGCGTTTCAAGCGGACTTTAATAAAATAGTTATTTGCGAATTAAGCAGCGGAAGACACTCACCGGTTCAACATGTGTATGGTCATTAAACCTCAAAACATTTCAGTAAGTGGTTTAGACAAACACCTCGGACATGTGAGGGTGACTGGTTTGTAGCTGAAGAGTTTTTTTTCTAAAGTGTGTTCTAAATACAAATGACGTACTGGTAATGATGTAATGAGTTGTTCTAATCTTGTTCTTGGAACTCTTGCTGTTCCAAGCTTGTTCTTAGCAAGTCTTGGTGACGAGAACAAAGACTATCAATGAAATCTTTAGAAATAACCTCTGACAACGACGACGATGACGACGACGACGACGATAACAACAACAACAACAAATGACATCGACGACGACGACGACAACAACAACAACAACAACAACAACAACAACAACAAAAACAACAACACGAGAACAACAACAATCACGACAACGAACATGACAACAACAACACCAACAACTACGACGACAACTACAACGACTGGGTTATGATGACATCACCAATGATTTAAAGGCCGTTAAAAAATCGTTAAATCCTATTTCTTCACTGATTCTTATGAAATTTTAAAGGTAGGTTTGTTGTCCCCAACTTATTTTCACTCCATACTTTTCCAGAAGAAAAACATAATTTTGGCAGTTAAAAACCGTTAAATTTCAATTCTTCACCGATATTTATGAAATTTTGTGGGTAGGTTCGTTGTCCCCAACTGATTTTCACTCTATACTTTTCCAGAAGAAAGACATAATTTTGGCAGTTAAAAAACGTTAAATTTCAATTCTTCACCTATCTTTATGAAATTTAGTGGGTGGGTCCGTTGTCCCAAACTGAATTTTAAGACATACTTTTCCAGACAAAAAACCTTATTTTTGGCAGTTAAAAACCGTTAAATCTCAATTCTTCATCGATATTTATGAAATTTTGTGGGTAGGTTCGTTGTCCCCAACTGATTTTCACTCCATACTTTTCCAGAAGAAAAACATAATTTTGGCAGTTAAAAACCGTTACATTTAAATTTTCACCTATCTTTATGAAATTTAGAGGGTGGGTCCGTTGTCCCAAACTGAATTTCAAGACAAACTATTCCAGTCAAAAAACTTATTTTTGGCAGTTAAAAACCGTTAAGTCTCAATTCTACACCGATATTTATGACATTTTGTGGGTAGGTTTGTTGTCAGATTTGACATGATGGCAGAATTGAAAGTGTGAGATATCCTGATGTTTCACAATTTATGCTGCATAATTCAGCCCCATAGGCGCTTGAATTTTAGGTGGAGTTGGGTTTTTTTTCAGCCCAAACCAATAACCCCCACATGGTTTTCATGTCCCTTTCTGAGAGACTTCAAGAAGTTTCAATTTGACGTCATGATTAGCCTGCCGCATTAGCAAGTATGAAAACACGTCATCGATGACACATTTTAAGACAGAGAGAGAGAGAGAGAGAGAGAGAGAGAGAGAGAGAGAGAGAGAGAGAGAGAGAGAGAGAGAGAGAGAGAGAGAGAGAGAGAGAGAGAGAATCATGTACACACAGATGGACGACTTCGCTTGGGGTATGTACTGCCCGGCAGTACACATCTACTTTATCCAAGCGGAGCGCGGGCGGAGCCCGCGCGTAGCGAGGTAGTGTTTTTATATTTAGTCAAGTTTTGACTAAATATTTTAACATCGAGGGGGAATCGAAACGAGGGTCGTGGTGTATGTGCGTGTGTGTGTGTGTGTGTGTGTGTGTGTGTGTGTGTGTGTGTGTGTAGAGCGATTCAGACTAAACTACTGGACCGATCTTTATGAAATTTTACATGAGAGTTCCTGGGTATGAAATCCCCGAACGTTTTTTTCATTTTTTTTATAAATGTCTTTGATGACGTCATATCCGGCTTTTCGTGAAAGTTGAGGCGGCACTGTCACGCCCTCATTTTTCAACCAAATTGGTTGAAATTTTGGTCAAGTAATCTTCGACGAAGCCCGGGTTTCGGTATTGCATTTCAGCTTGGTGGCTTAAAAATTAATTAATGACTTTGGTCATTAAAAATCTGAAAATTGTAAAAAAAAATAAAAATTTATAAAACGATCCAAATTTACGTTTATCTTATTCTCCATCATTTGCTGATTCCAAAAACATATAAATATGTTATATTCGGATTAAAAACAAGCTCTGAAAATTAAATATATAAAAATTATTATCAAAATTAAATTGTCCAAATCAATTTAAAAACACTTTCATCTTATTCCTTGTCGGTTCCTGATTCCAAAAACATATAGATATGATATGTTTGGATTAAAAACACGCTCAGAAAGTTAAAACAAAGAGAGGTACAGAAAAGCGTGCTATCCTTCTTAGCGCAACTACTACCCCGCTCTTCTTGTCAATTTCACTGCCTTTGCCATGAGCGGTGGACTGACGATGCTACGAGTATACGGTCTTGCTGAAAAATGGCAGCTACTTGACTAAATATTGTATTTTCGCCTTACGCGACTTGTTTATATTTAGTCAAGTTTTGACTAAATATTTTAACATCGAGGGGGAATCGAAACGAGGGTCGTGGTGTATGTGTGTCTGTCTGTGCGTGTGTGTGTGTGTGTGTGTGTGTGTGTGTGTGTGTAGAGCGATTCAGACTAAACTACTGGACCGATCTTTATGAAATTTTACATGAGAGTTCCTGGGTATGAAATCCCCGAACGTTTTTTTCATTTTTTTTATAAATGTCTTTGATGACGTCATATCCGGCTTTTCGTGAAAGTTGAGGCGGCACTGTCACGCCCTCATTTTTCAACCAAATTGGTTGAAATTTTGGTCAAGTAATCTTCGACGAAGCCCGGACTTCGGTATTGCATTTCAGCTTGGTGGCTTAAAAATTAATTAATGACTTTGGTCATTAAAAATCTGAAAATTGTAAAAAAAAAAAAAAATTTATAAAACGATCCAAATTTACGTTTATCTTATTCTCCATCATTTGCTGATTCCAAAAACATATAAATATGTTATATTCGGATTAAAAACAAGCTCTGAAAATTAAATATATAAAAATTATTATCAAAATTAAATTGTCCAAATCAATTTAAAAACACTTTCATCTTATTCCTTTTCGGTTCCTGATTCCAAAAACATATAGATATGATATGTTTGGATTAAAAACACGCTCAGAAAGTTAAACAAAGAGAGGTACAGAAAAGCGTGCTATCCTTCTTAGCGCAACTACTACCCCGCTCTTCTTGTCAATTTCACTGCCTATGCCGTGAGCGGTGGACTACGAGTATACGGTCTTGCTGCGTTGCATTGCGTTCAGTTTCATTCTGTGAGTTCGACAGCTACTTGACTAAATATTGTATTTTCGCCTTACGCGACTTGTTTTCATCTCCCAGCACTGAAAATTTTTTTGCCAAGTGGTGTCTGTCTGTGAACATTGTTCTAGAATTCATCTTTTAGCACAATATTAGCGACACTGTTTGGACAATTCTATTAAAATTAGGCGTACAAACTGATTTTGTTTCGGGGAATCCTCTCAGAGGATCAGAATTTTCATATAATATCATCGGAAGCTGTTACAACGGGAAAATGTGAAACTTTTGTCACTTTTTAACATGGAATTTCATCTTTGAGCGTTTCAAGCGGACTTTAATAAAATAGTTATTTGCGAATTAAGCAGCGGAAGACACTCACCGGTTCAACATGTGTATGGTCATTAAACCTCAAAACATTTCAGTAAGTGGTTTAGACAAACACCTCGGAAATGTGAGGGTGACTGGTTTGTAGCTGAAGAGTTTTTTTCTAAAGTGTGTTCTAAATACAAATGACGTACTGGTAATGATGTAATGAGTTGTTCTAATCTTGTTCTTGGAACTCTTGCTGTTCCAAGCTTGTTCTTAGCAAGTCTTGGTGACGAGAACAAAGACTATCAATGAAATCTTTAGAAATAACCTCTGAGAACGACGACGATGACGACGACGACGACGATAACAACAACAACAACAAATGACATCGAC